>NC_045544.1:90778849-90918849 GCF_009769535.1 Thamnophis elegans | reverse complement strand
GTGATTCCTCAAATCCCAACCTGACTGCTATTGTTCATGGTATTACTTGCATGGTTAAATCTCAAGGAAATAACCAAGATATAGGATGGTATTTGAAAAGCATTCACCAAGACCAGGGTGGCAATCCTCTTTCCAGTTTCTAAAAATGCATGGTTGTGACTATAACATCATCAGGAGACAAACTGAATGAGGGCATTTTTACTTTTAAGACATAGTTCACTATGTAGCATAGCAGAGGTGGGTTCCTACCGGTTTGACCCGGTTTGGTTGAACTGGTAGTGGTATGCCAGTCTGGTTCCCTGGTTGCCGCTGTCTCCATCTTTTTCTTTAGTTCTGTGCAATTTCCATTGAATTACGCATGCGTGCACATCCAGCTCACAAGCGTGCGCAAATCACACAGATGAGTGAATTGGCAGTAACACTGGCTAGAACCCACTCCTGTAGCATAGGATGTACCCTTGTTTATTTATTTATAAAATTTAGAGACCGTAACTTGTGTCCTTCACTTGAGGGTCCATCTTATTCTAATCCTCTAAACTTCCCCAAATAGATTTTCAGTCTTCTGTGGCCAATGAGTGCCTGTGATTCTTACTGGACTATAGGGGATAAGTTTCTAGTAGTTGTTTTCTGCCTAATAGTTGTTATTCCTCTGTAAATCTTGAGGTTCCACCAATCACATTACTACCTTCCTCTTGTTACTTGTTGGGCAATGTTTTGACACCAGTCCTGTGGCTCACAGCTTGTTGGTTAAGTTTGCTATAATATTTGTTTGTTTCTTTATCATGTTTAGAAATATGGAGAAAAATGGAGCGAAAAATTTTAAACTCTGCCAGGAGGTTCAGAAGGATAGAAACAAATGAGGTTAATGTTTAATATTTTCCTTATCTTAAAAAAACATTTTGTGTAATTAGTTTGTTTCTTAATAATTTTCCCTCTTTACCTTTTCTGTTTCCTTTTCCATGAACTTTCTGTGGGGGCAGTGAGCGGTTATTGTTTTTTGTTTTTTTTATATTCTATATTGTAAGATGCCTAGATTTACTGTCAGCAAGCAGGCAGCCATGCAAAAAGGCATTAAGAGTTGTTAACCTAATTTTGCAAAGCTTCTTCTCTGGTAATACTGTAATGCCAGCTAGGGCATACAAAACCATTGCCAGACCAATCCTCGAATACAGCTACCTGGAATCCAGACTGTATATCAGACATTAGTAAAATTAAGCGGCTCCAGTGCTATTCCACGAGAAGAGTACTCCACTCCTCTGCTCACAATAGAATACCTTATGCCACCAGGCTTGAAATTTTTGGCTTAGACAACTTAGAACTATGCCGCCTACGATCTAACCTAAGCATAGTACACAAAATTGTCTGCTACAGCGTCCTACCTGTCAATGACTACTTCAGCTTCAACCGCAATAATGTATAGGCAAACAATAGATACAAACTCAAGGTAAACTGCTCCAATCTCAATTGCAGAAAATACAACTTCATCAATAGAGTGGTCAATTCCTGGAATACTCTACCTGACTCTGTTGTTACCTCCTCAAACCCTCATAGCTTCAACCTTAAACTGTCTACTGTGGACCTCACACCATTCCTAAGAGGTCTGTAAAGGGGCATGCTTAAGCGCACCAGCATGCCTACCATCCCTGTCCTACTGTCCCCATTTATTTGTATTCATTTCATGTGCTTATGTCCATGTTTATACTTATATTTCATACATGTTTTGACAAACTAAATAAATAAATAAATAAATAAATAAACAAACAAACAAATTTCTTACATAAATAAATGTACTTCTTTGCTTTATGTTCCCATAATGTGTATTTTGGTTTTTCTTTGACAGGACTGAAGAAAAGTCACCTTCAAGGAAGAATAGCACAATGCATTAGTTAATCAATTGCTTTCCCCCCCCTCCCAACAAAACTGATGTCTCTTTCTTTCCTTTCTGCATTTACTGCCCTCATTTTTTTTTGGACCATATTGATCTAAGGGGCCATAAATTGTACAGACCTGCCACAGAATTTCATGTCTTCTATCTATCTATAATCTGTGCATTTTAAAATCTATTTCTTCGAGATTTTTTTTTAAAGGCTGACCTTGAATTTCCAGTTCCTGGAAGGAAATGCTTCCATTGGAACTGTGTGTTCCAATGGAAGGAAATGATTCTGAGAAAATGATTCTGAAGCCACCACCTTTGAAAGGTAGCAGCACCAAACACCTCGTCTAACCAGCCATTATTTTCCCACGGAGAGCCTGCACCTTCAGGAAAGGAACTTGATTTGTGAAGGAACTATTAATTGGCTGACAGTTAATTATTGACAGATTTGGACAACTTTATCTTTCTATCAAAAGCTGGACCAAGACCAAACAGCGTGCAATTTATAGTCAGAAAAGTCAATGTATCCACGTGCCTTTTAGTGTGACTTATTCCTTTCCTAATGCTTCACATAATTTGCCCCTGTTGCTACAGCCAAATCCCTCTCCCATGCGGTGTATTCCTCTTAGGCTGCCAACCCTTTTGGCAGCAACTGATCTGCAAAAGGCTCTGCTGCAGGCAATCCCATGGGTGAAAGGGGAGAAAACCCAGAAGAAAAAGCAAGTAAACAGAAAAATCTCTCTAAAAGACTTTTACCCAAGTCAAGGTGTCCACCCGCCTTAACCCCATTTGGCAGACCAGGAATTACGGGGGAAGGGGGGTTGCGGGTGGAATCAATCTGGAGCTGCCTGAGATAAGAGGCGTCCAGTGTTAAAAAACAGGCTTCCTCTATACCTCAGTGTGGCCTTCCTTTTGTAAACAGTCTTCTTTTAATGTTGTAAAATGTTTTTTTCCATTTATGCAACAATGATGTCTATGGTGGTAGAAGAGGGAGAGTGGAGGAGAAGCAGGGCAAATTGACAGCAGAAAAAGGGAGAATAATTAATATTTCCAAAATCTGCTTTTAGAAGTAAGAGGAAGGAGAGAGAGAGAGAGAGAGAGAGAGAGAGAGAGAGAGAGAGAGAGAGAGAGAGAGATAAAGAAAGAAAGAAAGAAAGAAAGAAAGAAAGAAAGAAAGAAAGAAAGAAAGAAAGAAAAAGATCCAGCTTTTCCAGAATCAGTGATTTATATTCCTTTCTTATCTAAATTATTGCTGCCCTTCTTTCATTAGCCAACATACATCAGGACAACAAATGAAATAAACATTGTTGAGTCTTTCTGCAGCATTTAGAAAAATGAACATTTCATGTCTTACTAAGACCACATGAAAGAAACGCAGCATCCAACTTAGGTTAATGAATGATGAGATGCCCTTGAAGGTTACCTTTGTCCAAACAAAGGTCAGAGGACATCTTCAAAACAAAATATTGATTAAAGCAAGTTAAATGTTTTGACTGAAGGAAACATGAAGGATTAAAAAGTGGGGAAAAAAGCCAAAATGAAGCGGCCGGATAAGAAAGGGACAGGAAAAGTGGGGGGAGGGGGGAAGTGGCATTCATAGCCAGACACAAAGGAAATGGTAGAAAACATATCTGAATCAGCTAGTCATCTACTAACAAGCTGTAAAGATTTCCAATGACAAGTTGTCACATTAGTTTAGTGAAACTGAAGCAACACTTATCCCTTTTCCTGTGCTTAATCTCTCCCTGCGGTCCACAGAAACATGCTACTGCGTTTAATAGGATTAGGGGAGTTCACTTTCCCTTCTCATGAGCTCTTTCCTCTTTCCCATCCCCTTTCCTTTGACAAATCTATTTTCACCAGCGCAAGAGTCTGCTTTTTCCTACACATTGAATCTCCCTTGAATCATCATTCTCAAGAACCTCCCCCCCCCCCACACACACACCAATAAGGTTCCTGGAGGAGATGGTAAAACATGTGGAAGGAATTTTCTTCATTATTAACAGTACTGGCCAAGTTATGCTGTTTGGGTTCTGCTCAGGCAGTGGAAGTTTTTCTTCCTCGGTTCCATTCTGCACGTCATAAATATCCCCAGATCTGCTTTGAACCCTCTTAAGAAATCTGGAGTGTGTTTGGGAAATGGAAAGTCTGATCCGGTTCTATCTTGCTGGCTAACAATTGAGTATCATCCGGTGGTGATAGGATATATTTTTAACCTGGATGTTTTGTAATAGGAATACTAAGGCTATTCATTATTTGTGCCAAACAATCCTTAAAAGGTATTTTTGTCATTTCTGTCAAAATAATCCTATCAATAAAAAGCTTGTTTTTATATTTTAAACTTATTGGTTACATTTCAGTGAGTTTATAGCTGGCCAGTGTTTCACTTTATTGACTATTCTGGAGATAAGGCAGGTCTACCTAATAAACAAAAGAGACACTGCTCATCTTTAAAGAAAGTTCCTGTTTAAGCTATAGGATTGAATGGGGTGTTTGGCTAACCATTCATTTTTAGCTTGTTTCATTTGCTATTTGTAATATAATTCTTACAGCTAAAATGTCTAGACCTCCTGTTCAAAAACTGAATTTCT
Source organism: Thamnophis elegans (assembly GCF_009769535.1). Lineage (NCBI taxonomy): Eukaryota > Metazoa > Chordata > Lepidosauria > Squamata > Natricidae > Thamnophis > Thamnophis elegans. The sequence goes on along the minus strand of NC_045544.1, from coordinate 90,914,385 downwards.
GTACAAATTAAATTCTGGTTTTGACTAAATCTTCATGATCCTACTCATTCTCACCTTCTCCCAGAAGTAGGAATTTGTCTCTAGCTGTATTAATTCCCCCCAGACTGAAGATTCTGAAAATTAAATATCCAAAGAGCCAACCAGGGTGGGAATGAAGAGAGAGGTGATGGTAGAAATAAACTCCTTCGGTCTGTGTGGCTGTACACAGTTCACTTGTCTGTATATTTCTGTGCACCTGATACCTTATTTCCTACTTGTTTAAAAGAAGCCATTGGGGACAATAAGTCTGTAAAAAGTAGACATAGGAAGCTTAGAGATAAACACATTTATTACCACATAAGCTTTTGTAAATCGGAGCCCATTTCATGCAATAGATTCATGAGAGTAGTAGCATATAAATACGTAGAGCTTCCCTTGGGAAGTATAGAGGGAAAGATGGAAGGTAAATGAAGAGGTGTGAAGCAGAGAAAATTACCTATAGTGTCCATAACAAAGCAGCAGACAGGCGTGACAAACACATTCTTGAATTAAATAGCTAATTATTACAGTTGTTCTCTGCTTGAAAATGAATTGGAAGAAGTGCCCAGGACTCAATCTTTTTGCTATTCATTAAAGCAGCCTGACTTTTTGTTCAAGCTTTAGTATAATAACCCAGAGAAGGAGACAAACACGACAGAGTCACATTGAATTTAAGGGAGCAACATCTATTTTCTTTAGGCTCCTGCTAACTCCTGAAAAAGTGGGTTAAGACTGTGCTCATATTTGTACAAAATCCGAAACGATGTTCTGAAATCTTTTTTGAAACAGGCACAATTGGGGGGGGGGGGCAGGGGACAGCCACAATCATGCAGATGAAACCTTGCCCCTTCTTTACAGTCATCATGATGGGGATGGGCTTTTAATCACATTGATACAGACACCATTTTGACTTCTTTCAACTCCCATGAACCCAGGCATGAGATAAGAAAATGTGATCTTATCTTACCTCACATCCCATGTTGAGGAACCCAGTCCAAAGCAATCCAGGGTTTTTAAAAAATGACACTAGATCATTCAGTTTATTTACCCTGAAGTTACTGAAAATGATCTAGAAGAATTCAGTAATGCAGTTAAAGGCTTACCCCGCTCTGAATAACACTATATGAAGTTTACACATTTTTCTAAGACTTTTCTGAAAACTTAAAAGACACTTGATCTCCCCGTGGAGATACGGACCCTTACTACCCTCCCGGCCTTCCGCAAAGCCACCAAGTCCTGGCTGCTCCAGCAGGCCGGGGGGCTTGTGAAATATCCAGCCCCACGGAAAATGTGAATGTTGCATATTTTTAAAGTGTTGTTTTGTCTATTTATCCCCCTCCCCTTGTTTATTGTGAGCCACCCGGAGTCCTTCGGGAGTGGGCGGCATACAAGACAAATAGATAGATAAATAAATAAATAAATAAATAAATAAATAAATAAATAAATAAATAAATAAATAAATAAATAAACTTGACTTCAATGTCTAAAGTAGTTATACCTGCATTTCAATAATATCATGGAATAAGCTATGTAAAAATCATACTGGAGCTCTTATGTTCTTGAGCTATGTCTTAGCTGTCCATTAGCAAAGATTTAAGGTAAAGGTTCCCCTCGCACATATGTGCTAGTCGTTCCTGACTCTAGGGGGTGGTGCTCATCTCTGTTTCAAAGTCGAACAGCCAGTGCTGTCCAAAGACATCTCCGTGGTCATGTGGCCAACATGACTAAATGCCAAAGGCACACAGAACGCTGTTACCTTCCCACCAAAGGTGATCTCTATTTTTCTACTTGCATTTTTTACATGCTTTCGAACTGCTAGGTTGGCAGAAGCTGGGACAAGTAACTGGAGCTCACTCTGTTACACGGCACTAGGGATTCGAACTGCCAAACTGCTGATCTTTCTGAACAACAAGCTCAGCGTCTTAGCCACTGAGCCACGCACTCCATTAGCAAAGGTTTACTTAGCTTTTATTAATGAGCTGATAGCATGTCATTTCTGAATATCCTCTATCGAAAACAACTCATAAAATACAACTGACAAGAAAATCCAGAAGCTTGGATTTGGGAAATATGCATTGGATTCATTCACATTTAATTCTTGAGTTGATTCATTATCTCCACTGTTGAAGTTGGATCCTTATAGAGACATCCAGACTGTAATAAGGACTACCAGGAGGTTTTGTGAACCATTTGGCAATTCCAAGAACTACAAAGAGAGAGAGGAATGGTGTGAATGACATTAGATACCTTCTAATCAAAGAGAATGGGTCATCAGAAGCTCTTCAATCACAGTGCCTTGTGGGAAGGTGTTACAGTATCCTTTTCCCCACAAATATCATTTAATTCCATTCAAAAACAGAAAAAGTTTCTGGCACATTACTTTCTAGATAGAATTAAAGCGCCTCGCTTGGAAACCTTTGTACCTACAGTATTTATCTGAGACTCAGCAGGCTTCATCTGCCTGCAAATTCCATTCCAATCTTTTAAAAAGTACACCAAAAGCTTATTATAATGTGTGGCTTTCTTACACTAGTCGGTACCTATACTGTATCTCCAGGTTTAAGTCCCAAATCTCTGATTCAATCTGAGTTAAAATAGATGGGATGGAGATGGAGGCTGTCTTTCATATACCAATCACATTTGCATTAAAATTTTCGATTTGTTAACATATCATCTAGTTGTCTCCTGGAGATTAAAGTGCAGGAATGTAACATGCAGGTGTCAAAAGTGCAGATGTGGTTTGCCATTGCATTCATCTGGAATGTTTTTCATGCTTCCCAATCTAGATGTACTGTCCTGGTGTAATCTGATGGTCTCTCATACAAATACTAAGCTGATCTGACCCTGCTTAGCTTCCACAGCCAGAGAAAGTCATCTCACCTGCTGAGGCTATTATCCCATTTACACCTAATTAATTAGCCTCTTCCTCTGTTTGAGTGGTTTGCCTTAATAAGGCAAAGAAAGAATGGATTCATCTTTCCCAAAACATCCCATTGCACTGAAGAATTCTCATTGCATCAAGACTAGATTTTGCCTTATGCCTGTCCGAAATCAGACCAAACCAAAATCATGTGAAATATTGCATTTAAAATTACTGTAATATTTGAGATAGGATTCAGAAAGCCAAAGCCTTATGCCCCCTATTCCACAGCAATAGCTCCAATGTAGAAGCTGCCTGTTCCTATTTCAGCATTTTCATCTTTACCCCACATTGGTATTTATATAGGTATCTATCGATTTAAGTGTTCACATAAGTTTAGAAGACAGCCCTTCACTTAAATTATGTAAAGATAGATCCCAGAAGGACATCAGTATCTTAACTTGCTCCCCCAAATTATTGTAATAATTAATTGAATGAAATATCTGCCTGCAATATCTACATGCCTCTATTTAGCAAAAATAGGGCCAGTTTGGTGTAGTTGTTAAGTCATCATACTAGAAACCAGATATCACTCACAACAGACCAGGACCACAGGTGAAGTTACAATTACTGTACACTAATTTATTACAATTATAAATACAAGTATTTTGGCGCTAGTGGGTCAATGGAATTCAAGAGGACTTGGACTTTGTGGCTACGTAGAGACTGTAGGCTTATTCTTCTTTTGATTCCACCCTCAAGTTCTGGCAGGCCTTCTCTTACATCATGAGACCATGAGTTCTAATCCTGCCATAGGCACAAAGCCAGCTGAATGACCTTGGCCAGTCATTTTCTCCCAGCCCTAGAGTGGAGGCATTGGCAAACCATTGAAGAATCATGCCAAGAAAACTGCAGAGACTTTTCCAGGTAGTTTCCAAGAATCAGATATGATTGAATAGAAAGGGGGGAAAAATCTAACATGATACAGAAAGAATATTTGTCCAAAATTTGGAAACCAGTGCCAGTCAGTCAGAATAAATATTGAAGACCTTTTCTCCAGAAACCTCTCTACAAATAATAACTTGATAGCTTGCTTTACAATATTTAACTCAGTCCTGTTTCAGGAAACTAAGCATATTCTTTCCAAACTCTAATCGTAAAACAACTCTATCTTCCATGCTTGATAAAACCAGGTAGACAAAGAAGAGAAGAAAAGGAGATCAGACCTAATTAAAAAGCTGTTTCATGTTACCTATGCTATTAAGCCCTACAAATAAAAGATATTTCCACAGAGAACTTTCTTCCTTCAATTAGAATTTGGTATTCATCCAAATTCCTGTCCTTTGAGCCCAGACTGATGGCCAAGTCAGAAACAGCTTCAATATATTTTAGGCAGATACTTGTGAAAGATCCAGTATCTATATTAGTGTGTCTTCTTTCTCTTCTTTTTCAAGGTAGAAGCGATCCATATACAGGTAATCCTTGATTTATGATCACAGTTGATCCCAAAATTTCTGTTGCTGAGACAGTTGTTAATTTTGCCCCATTTTAAGAGCTTTCTTGCCACAGTTGTTAAGTGAATCAATTCAGCTGTTAAGTTAGTAGCAGGTTTCTTAGGCGAAGTTGGCTTCCCCATTGACTTTGCTTGTCAGAAAATCACAAAAGGTGGTCACATGATCCCAGGACACTGCAGCTGTCATAAATATGAACCACTTGCCCAGCATTCAGATTTTGATCACATGACCATGGGGATGCTGCAATGGCCATAAGTATGGAAAACAATTATAAGTCACTTTTTACAGTGATGATATAACTTTGAATGAACTAAATGAACTGTGGTAAGTTGAGGACTGACTTGTATCAGTAATACAGAAGACAAATAACAAGTTGAAAAAAAAAAGAGAAAAATGATGTTTATACTGGGGGGAAAAGCTAATTTATTAAGCCTAGTTGCTGCTGGATAGAGCAATTAATAGCTAGAAGAACCTTTCCCAACTTTGCACCATCAAGAAGGTCCCAGATTGAGAACACAAGGGCTTTATTCTGGGTCAACTGAAATTTTTACAATAAAAATTTGCTTTGCTATTTAAGGAACTGGAAACCAAGCTAGGGGGTCTGTTTTCATCAGGTAGGTATAAAAGATAGAAGATGGGGAAAAATACAGAAGAGCAACATTTTCAAATCAAATGTACCTTTTAGCCAATGTGACTTTCAGATTCCCGGGACTGAAAAACATTCAACACTTTTTCTGATAAGGAATGAAAATTATTAGTTTTTGAACTTGCTGGGCTTCCAAATCCATTCTTCTCACTGCTCCTTATCAATTGCTGATCAGCCAATTAAAGCATTGTAATCATATATAGAGGAATTTGATTAACTGAATATGAACAGCAGGGACAAAAATTCTGAATCTAAGCCATGTTTGATTACAGAGAAACTTAGATATAATGGGCACGTGTCATACAATGGAAATGCCACAAGCATGTCTCCCATTCTTTCAGGCATAGGAGCGAATTGGGGTTGACAGAGAATTTAATAATAATCCCAATACAGTATATCTGGAGAGAAAGCAGATTGGGTAAAATGGGAATAAAGGAAAGGGTCTTCCTTTTAATTTCCATTTCCAGCCCAGACCATGTGCTTGGATGAATGGTGGGGATCTTTCAGTTAAAAGATTGGACAGCAGGTGGTGAAAATGAGTCCAGGAAACCATTCTGGGCTAGATGGCAAACAGACCAGCCTGTGATAAAGGGCATCTGCTTATTTTACTCAAGATCGCCCCCCCCCCATGAGAGAATATTCTGTGATGAATTTACCAAAGCCCTCAATTTTTTTGGTATTACAATAACAGAACCAAGATAGCCATTTCTAAAAAAGAAAGGAAGGAAGAAACAATAGCAAGGGGACATTAAACCAAAAGAAAAGGGGTGGGGATTTATATCTGAGAGCCAATTTGTTTAGTAGTGGTTAAGGAACCAGACTAGTAGAAAGACGGAGACCTTGAATTCCTTAGCCCTGAAAGCCAGCTGGGTGACTTTGGGTCAATCGCTCTTTCTCAGCTCACTTCACAGGATTGTCGTTATGGGAAAAATAAGATGAGAAAGATATGTTGAATATTTTTGCCATCTTGCATTATTTGCAAAAATAATAAAGTAAAGGTAAAGGTTCCCCTCACACATATGTGCAAGTCGTTCCCAACTCTAGGAGGCAGTGCTCATCTCTGTCTCAAAGCCAAAGAGCCAGCACTGTCCGAAAACGTCTCCATTGTCATGTGGCTGGCATGACTAAATGCTCAAGGTGCACTGAACGCTATTACCTTCCCACCAAAGGTGGTTCCTATTTTTCTACTTGCATTTTTACATGCTTTTGAACTGCTAGGTTGGCAGAAGCTGGGATAAGTAATGGGAGTGCACTCCGTTACGTGGGGCTAGGGATTCGAACCGCCAAACTGCTGACCTTTCTGATCAACAAGCTCAGCATCTTAGCCACTGAGCCACCGCGTCCTCCCAAAAAATAATAAAGGCAGGATGCAAATAAATAAATAAGTAAATAAAATCCATAGAATGCACAGTTTCTTGGATAGGAAAGTTGAAGGCTAAGAGCTTTTTACCCAGTGCTGAACTAAAACCAAAGTCATTCAGTTGCTAATCATTAAGCAACAGAAATTGGTTTCAAGTCCAAAGTGAAACTGAGGCATTCATACTCTTATCTCTATACAACACAGCATTACATAAAATTAGCAGCTATTCATTTTGTATCCCAGTAGATCTATGTAAGTGGGCGTTCTTAAGAAGGGTAGGGCTCACTATGTCCAGATGAAAATAACATGGATCCAGATACAAATGGGATGATATGAAAACCTGTTTATATTTCAGAAGTTTACATGTTTTAATAAACTTGGTATATCACTTCTCCCCAATATAATATCCTTAAGATTTATCCCCCAGAATTTATGCTGGTTATGCTGATTTGTGATTCTGGCATTCGTAATCTTAACATTTTTAAGGGCAGTGGGTTAAAAAACTGCAAGCAATAATGGTTGAATATAGTTGAATATACCCATGGGATATTTTCCCCAAACATCTTTCCAAATTGCCTCCCTTTGCATTCAGTAAGTTTCCTGTAGGTATTAACTGTGTTAACTCTCTTAGTCCAGGGAGTTAATTACTGCCCTCCATTCCCTTTCAGGAAGTCATTTTGGGTCTTCTCATTACAAGTACTGAAGAGAAGTGAAAAATAATATTTAAAATATTGGATTAGGAGGAGAAAACATCCAGATTCATAGCCACCCTCAACCATGGAAACTCAGAAGTCAGCCCACTTCACAGCTTTGTTTTAGTTGTGGGGATAAAACCAAAGAAATCCTTCCCCCAACCCCATTATAAGCCTCCCTGGACAATCCCAAAGCATTCCAAGGGTTGTAATCATTTTCAAAACTATAGCACAACTCCTTCCTTTATGAATCAGACCAAATGATCTACAAGATATGGATCCTATTGAGAAGATTTCGGGGAATTATACTGAATCCTGCAAATTCATATTTCCTAACAAACCAAAGGTTTGACGACTGTTTCTTTTTTTAAAAAAAATCCCTTGGGTTGAAAGATTGTATTCCACTATTCCAGTTTACAAGCCACTGTTGCTTGATATTCATTTCCACAGCCGTTGCCTTTGGATTGTCTTTCCTCTTTTTATATATCCCTCCGTTTATTCGTATTTAGACAGCCCTCCGAAGCAGCACAAATAAAGATCACTGAGTCCCCTTCATGTCATGTAAACAGTTGGCAAGCCACCGTCCCTTTTTCGGAAGCAGGCGAAAATTCCTATTGTTGTTGTTATTTCCATTCCTCCCAAACTGAAGCTGCCTGAAACGGGAGCAGAAGGGAGAGGAATAAGGATGGGCCAAGTGCAGAACTCTTCAGAATACACGGTGTCCTTCTGGGATTCACTCTTTTTCTCGGCTTGAGTGAAATGACTAGATTCTCTCTAAGCAACACCATCTCTCCATGTGGTTGCCACCATCTGTTAATGTCTTGATTTTTTGGAAAGTTTGGTTGCCTGAGGCGAAGCCAGCCTTGGCTAGATTTCCGCTAGGAGCCAATTGCAAGTGGCTCTTTTATTGTCATGCTAAAAAATGTTCTATTCCCCCCACCCTGTCCCTTCTCTCCCCAAGCCGTGGGCATAGAGATGGGAACCGAGTTCAAGTCCTTTACCTAATAGAGAGGGCCTGGATAATCTGGAATGTCAACCACCTCTTAAAGTTCAACAGGTGCAGTTCTTCTAAATGTTCCACTCAGAATTGTCTTTGCAGCCAGTCTCTCTGCCCAGCTTGCGTTGTGGGCCTCTAAAAGGCAAGGAAACTGGCTTCAAATATAACCTAGAGGGAAGCATTTCCTAGTACTGGGCTGCCTTTCTCCATGGCTCCAAGAACTGTGCTGCCATGGGGACAAGAGGGAAGTTATTTTACGCCATCTCCTATTTTCCACCTTTAGTCTTAAATCTTAATCCATAACGTGGGTTCAATGGATCGGAAACTATATTCGCTCAGGGGGGGAAGAGCGTCCTTGAAGCGATCTAGAATGAAGAGAGAGAGAAAGGGGGGCGGAGGGAGACGGAGGGAGAGGGAAGGAGAGAGAGAGAATCTAAGGATAGCTTTACCTGAAAAGGAGTAAGGTGTGTAAAACTAAAGTCTGTGCCGGTGCCATCGCCGGGACTTGGGGAAGGGGCCCCGATAATAAAGGGAAATAGTTGCGCTGAGCCGCACTGCTCGAAGCGCCTTAAGAACTCGCAAGGATCTTATCGACAAGGACCTTTTAATTACCGGATACCTCTTATTTTGGCTTGTTGGCTGGGAAGGGAGGACTCGGTCATTTCGAGACCGAGAAACTTTGAGCGCTCAGTTTCAAACGACGCGGGCAAACCTGGCTTTGTCTACTTTCCCCGGGCATTTTTGTCAATGCTGAAGCCGTCGGTTAAACAAACCGCGCTCCTCGGAGGGGTCAGAAGGCAGCGGAGGGACTCCCGCGAGGGAATTCCTCTCCGCAGCTGCCGACCGCTTCGCGGGGCGCGCACTAGGGATGGGAGGGGGGCGCGGGGAAGCGACCCAGCTCCTCCTCCGCCGTGGGGGCTAACTTGGAGGGGAGGGCAGGGAGGTAGTGCCCGGCAGGTCGCGCTTAATCGGGCTGAGGGTTTCCCGGGGATACCCGAAGACCATCATGGACAGTGGGAGTTGCCCCTGGACTTTTGGCTTTATCACTTGGCTAATCGTACTAAGAGGAGTCAGCCCCACCATCTAAGAAACCAGCGCGGCGGAGATTTTGCGAGGGATAAATTAACGGGATGCCCCACTGGGAAGGGTGGCGTGTGGGCGGCTGGAAGGCGAGGAGCAACTCTTGACGGCAAAGGGAAGGGGTTAAAAAAAAGCCAGGGAAAAGCAGAAGTTGTCCGCAGAAGAACTTACAAAGTCCAACTCCTGGCCGCCTCCCTCCTCTTCTCCCCTCCCTTCCCTTCTTTGAAAACGTCCCCCCTCTCAAGAGGTACTAATCTTTGGTTTCCTCTTTTATGAAAAGATAAGAAGGAGGGGGAAGGGAATCGCTCCCAAGGGGAATGAGGGAACTGCCCCGATACCGAGGACTTCACGCCGCCTGACTCTTCTGCCTCACCTAACAGATTAGGGGACAGATGGGAGAAGCGCATCAGATATTCAGGAGGTTTTCTCCAGGGAAAAGGAAGTGGCGAAAAAAGGCCGGGGAGAGAAAGAGAGAGGGGGGGAGAGGGGGGGAAGGAGAGAGAGAGAGAGGGAGGGAGGGAGAGAGAGGGGGGAGAGAGAGAGAGGGAGAGAGAGAGGGAGAGAGAGATGGACCTTCTTCATCCTAAAGGCCGTTGCCAGCCCAGCTGAAATCCAGCGACGACGGTCGTCTAGGGCAGCAAACCTTGAAAAGGGGGTGGTTGGGGACGGGGAAAACATTCTTTGGAAGGGGTGGCCGCAGCTTATCAGACCCAAGGATGATGCCCAGTGCTAGAGTCCGTGTCAGGAAGGAAGGGGCGTGGCCCCCTCCCAGGGACAGTCTGTCCCCTCCCCCCTCCCGGTTTCCACTCTGCTCTGAAGGAACTGGAAGCCGAGCGAAAGGGCCAGATCGCCACCGTCCTTCTCCCTCGAGGACGAGGCCTCCAAAAAAGCTGTCCGCACTTTCCCCTCTTCCCCGCGTTTCCACGCGCGCGCGCGAAACGCGCTGGCGTTTTCCACCAGACCGCCCTTGGCTTTTTCCCCGAGTGGAGGTCACTCTTTGCTGGCGTTCCCGTGGATTTGTTTGTTTGTTTTAAAGGTGTTCGAAGAAGCTTTTTAGACGTTTCTTTTTCATCGCCTTTCCATTCTTTTTTTCTAAAAAGGGAATTAAAAGTGTGCTATCCTCTTCGGCAGTGAGCCAGCTTTCTTAAAGCCTGGGTGGGGAGAGGGAGAAAGAAGGGGACAAAGGGAGTGAAGTTTTATAGAGTGGGGGCTTATGCAGAATTAATAATAACAGCAACCCCAATAGCGCCAGAAATATGGTAGCGAGGCATTAAAACGGGAGTTTTATTTCAGGTGTGGCAGACTGTTGAATGGTCCTCCAAGTCCCTTAAATGTACCATATTAAAGAAATCCAAATAAACTTCTACCTCGGCATGATTTGATTTAATTTTTTTTTTAATGGAGGCCCCAACTCACACGCATGAAGTCTATATTTGTAAATATTTTACATAGAGAAAAAAAAGGAGCGTGCTTCTTGAATGAGAGTTCAAATTCAAAGAAAACACCGCGGTGCCCTTTACCTTTTCCCCAACAATTAACACACACACCCCCGTACTTTAATCTGGCACTTTCTGGACAGTCACTTCTGTGCTTGCGGTGTCTATTCTTAAATACATTTTCCTCCTTCTTTTTTTCTTTTAAAGACAATTTATAATCTTTTTTAAGAAGGAAGCGACGACTTAGTTGAAGAAAACGTTTCTAATAGAAGAGTGAGGCATGACCATAGTTCATAAATATGGTTGTTGTTTTTCTTTTTAAAAAAAAAATGCACTCCTTGATATTCCTGATATATTGGGGAAAGATACGGCCAATGTCCACCTTCTAATAATTTAAAACAGGAATTAAGGCTTTTGTTTGATGACCTGCGGAAAGCCACTGCTCTAAACTTTAGATGGACGAGTTGATTATTTCTGCATATTAAAGCGCTTGTAATAAACAGGAATAAAGCTGCACTTAGGAGGAATTTAAGATTGAGCATGCCTTAAGAAGTAGAACTTGCGTGTCGTAGGGGAACCACGCTGAATTTAGGTGAAGAAGAGAGCGAATTTCTCTTTAAAGTTTTGAAGGGGTTTTGTTAGCAAAGGTGACCAGGTATAGTAAAATAATTGGCGTTGTCTGTACCCTTCAGAGCTTTCCGAATCTGAAGCTATAAGGATCCAGCGCTACAAACAGAGGAGATAGACATAGGCGGGAAGAAAGGGCACTTTTATGATTTCAAGGGACCTTTTAATGTTGATAAGGGAACGGTTTTCTTATAAGGCGAGCGAGGGCTACTGGCTGATCAACCCCACTGACGGCTGCCTGCGTGCGCCCAGAATACCTTGACTTCGCGCAGCGCAACCCTCCCTCTCAGCAGCCCTAGCAGGATCGCGCCGTCCGATCCGCCAGTTTTAACGAACTGGAAAGAAGAAGAAGAAAAAGATATTTAAATCAGATTTATTCAAGGGAAAGACATCCCAATTTTCTTAAAAATCTTACTCCCTGTGTGGGACGGTTCAGAGAAACCTTGAACATAAGCCCCCCCCCCCCCCTCGCATAATTCACACGCGCAATTTTCTGCCGGGCGAAATGAGTTGCGCTCCGGAGCTGATCCTTTCGCTCTTAACCGGCAGCGGCAGCCTGGAGCGCAAATTGGAGATAGCGTCCAAGCGCTCATCTAAGACTTAAGGGGTGAATTCCTTTTGGAGTCAAGTTCGACTCCTGTTTATTTCTGGGTATGCAGTGGGGTCGTTTGCACCAGAGAGAAAGAGAGACAGAGACAGAGAGGAGGACGGACACACACACACACGCGCGCGTAAACACAAGTGGTGCCTAGAAAGATCGCGAGCCGGAGTACTTCTCCCGTGTTTTCGGCCAGTTTATTTGTTGTTGTTGTTGTTGGTGGTGGTGGTGGTGGTGGGTCGGGCTTTCACAGATCCCCCTACCCCCACCAGGTGTTGGTGACAGCAACTGAACCATCCGGCAAAGTTGAACTCCGAACTGAGCACAAATAACTGCCAAGGTCATCTTCCCCCCAAATTTGGTGGTGAAGTTTCCTTCCCATCAGCAAAATGGGAGGGGGGAGGCGCGGGGTGGAGAAAGGGGATAGAGGGAATGCGAAGAGCGGGGGGACAAGCAGAGATTCAGTTTCTCCTCCTCCTCCTCCCCCCCCCCCCGACTCCTCCCAAGTTCTGCGCTCGCTATCCCCCTTGAATCCGAAGGAGCTTCCCGATTGGGCGCTGGGCCTAGGCACGTCACTCAGACCGTGACGTGTAGTCTTCCTGTTTCCTTCAGCTGTGTCTTAAAGTAAATCTTGTTGTGGTGCGGAGCCCTCAGCTCAGCGAGGCTGCTGTGCTGCTTGCAGAAAGAAAAGACAATTACAGCCGGGGAGCGAAGAGCGCCGCAGAAGAGCTGGTTCTCCTCCCCTCTCCTCTTTCTCGCTCTCTCTCTCTCTGTGTCTCTCGTACCCTTTCTCTCCCACTCATTACCCCCCTCCCTCCCTCTCTCTCTCTCGCACGCGGGCACTCTTGCTTTCGCCCTCCCTCGTCCAGTTGCAATATTCATCAGCAGCCAGATTATCAAGGCGATCTGAACATTTTGTAGGAGCGCGTTTTTCTCTCTTTCTTTTCTCTCTCTCTCTCTCTAACCAGCAAGGGTGGGGGGGGGGACAGAGAGAGAGAGGGGGACTCAGTTTCTTCGCCTTTGGAACTGAGTAAGTACCTTTTTCCTCCCTTCCCTTTTCTTGCTTTCTCTTTTGGGGAGGGGGGAAAAGGGGAGGGGGAAAGGGGTATTCTTGACACTGAAACGGGCTTGTTTGAAAGACTGCTTCGGGAAGGGGTTTTCTCCCCCTTTTTCGTCTTTGGATATCCTCCCTTCTCTCTCCACATTTCCTTTTTCCCGGATTCTCCCTTCTGCTGAGTTTGTGGCCGGAGTAAGATTGTTAGACTAAAAAAAAAAAATCAGCCGGCAGATGGTCCATATTCCGAAGCTTCATCACAATAGTTTGGTCGGTGTGAAAGGACAAGGTTGGTGCGAAAAATGTCTTCTCGACCCTTTCCTGAGACTGTCTTTCTTCTTCCTTTTTTCTACTCCCCAGTCTTTATTGATCCTTTGTGTTATTATAGTTTAAAGATGAGAAAATAGCTTAGTTGTAGTCCTGAGGTTTCTTTCCTATTTTTCCTACCTCTCTCCTTTCTGTCACACACACACACACACCCCCCCCGCAACCAGTCCTTTCTCAACTCCCCAAGTCCGGCCTTTCTTCTTCGTATTGTGTCGCTGCCTTTTTCTTTTTGTCTTCTCTGATTTGCTTATTATTTGCATGTCCCTGACTACTTCTCTCCCTCTCCTCTCTCTCTCCGCTCTCGCTCTCTCTCTCTCCGCTCTCTCCGCTCTCTCCGCTCCCTCTCTCTCTCTCTCCCCCCTCCCTCCCTCCCTCTCTCCTCTCTTTCCGTCTCTCTCTCTCTAAATCAGCGATGGAGAGCAGTTTAGAAACCACACGCACCAGTCAGATAAAGCAGGCGTATTTGAACGCTGTCTCTTTTTTGATCTACCCAAGGGCTAGGAGAAGAGTTGCGGAAAGAAGCTGTTTAGGGAGAATGTGTGGCGGGACGCACGGGAAGTTTTGAGGCCAGGTTTTTGGGTTTGGTTATACCCCGTCACTTTTCTATGAAAGCCCCTTTCCCCTGAACCCATAGAGAGTCTATTCTGGATCCAATAAATATGTATGTGATGGTGGGGGTGGGGGTGTTATAGTGGAGAACGCGAGTAGAGATTGGGACTGCTTTATCCCAAGGAAGACTACTGACTGAGGCGTGCGCCCTGTCCCCCATTACTTAGAATTGTTTGCGGTTTGTGGAGCGGCTGTCCCGCTTGCCCCACTTTGCCCCGTCTGCGGGGATGCGTGTATTGTTGTGGATCCAGACTGAGGCCAGGTTTAGCATGAGCCGCGCAGTCTTCGGTGGGATTGACTCGAGTCCCGACTCCCTATCGACGCCAAGGATCCCACTCTTTGGGATTCTTCTTATTTCTTTAAACGATTTAATACCGAACGGGAAGGGGGGGGGTCACCTCGGGGTCTCCCAATTTACAGCCAGTTGTTGCCAGAGTTGTGCCACTGACCTGAAGTGAGGTGCTGCAGACTTAGCAGGAGAGAGCAGAACGTCTGCACTCATTTTAATGCTGCAGTTAGATGAAGGGGGGGGGGGTTCCTTGCCACCAGAAGCCTAATGATGGGACACCTCACCCCCCCCTACAAAAGCTTTAGATTAACTTGTGAGATTATGTCCACTTTGTGCACAAAATCAATACGACAAAGATAGACCCTCTCTCTCTTTCCCTCTCCACGCCCCCCCCCTCGCCTTTCCAGAGACGACTGTCCTTCCCAACTCTGGTGCCCACGGGTAGAGCTGCTCTACGTCTCTCTCCCGTGCGCGCACTAAACTTTCAGCGCGCAGTGCAAAAGTTGCCAGTCCAAGTGCCGCTAGATGAAAAACTTGGTCTCCCTTCTAAGGGCCTTCGGCGGGCGAGCGAAGGGTGTGAGAGGGAAGGAGAGGGAAGGAGAGGAGGGAGAACCGGTTGTAAAACGGCGAGCGAACATCGGTTTGGGCTATAAAGCTGTTGTTGTTAACAGCCCCCGGTGGCCTCTTCTAACAAGGGCGGACGGGAGAAGCGGGGGAACTGTTCGTGCGCTTCTCTCTGGCTCCGCCTGACAAAGCTCCCAAGCATTGAAACTGTACAAGGGGCGCTCGGCTCTAAGTGCGCATGGGCAGTGTCGGACAGGTGTGTTGTGTCAAGAAAGACAGGTGCAAGTTTCCCTCTGTTGAGCCCGAGTACAACGTCTATTTATGAATTTATGGCGCTTTGTTTGGAGGTGGCCGGGTTAAGGAAGGACGGAAGCCCGGAGCTCTTTTGTTAGCTGGAATCTTGAGGGCTGCAAAGCAGGTTGTTTTCATTGTGAATTTCCAAAAGAACACAGAAAAGGGATTGTTTTTTTAAAAAAAAAACTGGCACCTTTTGCTATGTGTGGTGTGTAAGGCAGTGCATGTGTGAGTGTGGGGGAGGCAAACCGGTGAATTGCTGTTCTGCTTCTTATCTTCCGATTCTACTGATAGTTTGTTAAAATCATTTGCTGTGGTAATTGGAGCATTGTTCTGTGTACATTTATTTGGAGCAAACAGCCCTGAATTTCATTTGCAACTTAACTATCTCTTGTTCGAAATGAAATATTTTTCAAAGTTAAATAGGAATTACTTTGCAGAATAAGGCACACACCTAGCCCCAATTGAAACTATTTAACATCCTAACCCTATTCACCCTTTCCTCAGAAATTAAGCCCTTCAAAATTCGAGGTGGGGGGAGGCTATTCAAAGAATGAATTATGTGTGTGCTTCTTTGGGAACAATGTCCACTGAATGGGCTGGTGGTTATTTTTGAATGTATTTAAGACTGGGCCTTATGTCTTAATCAAGATGAAAAACAGTAAGTATGATACAAGGAACCTAGGCAAGTTTTGACACATTTGACATAAGAATATGTCAAAGTGCTGTCACGGCACAAACGGAACCTGTGATATATTTTTGTGTAATGGATGAGAAATTGTGAACAAGCACCATTAAAGGTGACGTTGTCATCCATCAAAGATAAAATGCTATTTTCCTTTTTCTTTCTTTTTTAAAAAAAATCCTATTTTTTTTCCTCCTTCAAACCAATGCATGCCTCTGAATTTGCAAGTCTTTGGTCTGCACTGGAATCTGCATGCTTAGAAATGACAGTCTAAATGCAGATATATGCGAACCTGTCATTTCTTTAATTTAATGCCATCTGCTAGGTTAGTGGGGATATGAGAAACACACATATCTACTGCTAGATTTTTTTTTAAAAAATGGAAAGCATTGTT
The DNA here is from genome assembly GCF_009769535.1 of Thamnophis elegans. Classification (NCBI taxonomy): domain Eukaryota; kingdom Metazoa; phylum Chordata; class Lepidosauria; order Squamata; family Natricidae; genus Thamnophis; species Thamnophis elegans. The sequence continues at coordinate 90,898,341 of NC_045544.1, read as the reverse complement.
TTTAATACTCTTTTACACTGTTTTGGCAGGCTTAATGCGTTTTAATATTCATCTAGTCTGCAAATGAATTTGCATGTAGCCCCATATTCTTTGTTTCTTGACTTGTTTTTTGCTAACTCTGCCATTGAGCCTTTCATAAGTTGTTCCCGTAAGTCGTCTTCTGTAACCCATTTCATTACTTTCTCTTCTGAAACTTAGCCCCCCCCCCCTATAAAAAGTATTAAGTACCGGTATTTGATATCTCATATTTTAAAAAGATAAGCTTTTTTTTAAAAAGCCGTACAATTTACTAATTTAGGGTTAAATTATATTAACATTAGACATTAACTTGTACAACCTATTTAATATTATTGTTTAATAGGTAACTTTCTGCACTTTAATATGGGAAAGAGAATGCTCTCCTACCATTGCAAATTGCTTTAATGATCAGTTCAAAATTAAATTGGCATCTCTCAGGTGGCTGGGTCTTGATAGTGAGGATTTCTGTAGCGGATTTCAGTGTTCAAAGTGTTTGGTCATGGATTACTTGACTGTGTTCCATTGCATGCTAGAGTAATTTCTCAAGTATGTGCTGTGGATGAGTTGATTCGGTCTTCTGATTGGATATCCCATAACCTTAGGGAGGAGGGGAAAAGTGTAGGGTGACCTTAGGTTAGGAATTATGTATGAGCAGTTGTATATAGTTGTTGACTTTGGTAGTAATTTTTTTCCATGTTACATTAAAATGTTGGATTTCTAAAAAAAAAATATTTTATATACTTCTGATATTAATTGGATAAATGGTGGATGCATTTATCCAGGAGACATTTTACCAATGTCTTCCAAAGCCACTAAGATAGAACTCGTAGTCATCAAGGTATTACATACCTATGTAGGAGGGAGAGAATGCAAAATATCTCAGAATAGCTTTTCAATACCTTGCCATGGCCTCCCTGTGCCAATGATGCTAAACAGTTGTCTAATTTCTTTGTGCTTTTTAAAAATAACATAACGATGTTTGTATTATTTACATTTTTATATAATCTCAATATTTATTTATTTTTTAAAAATCAGTGGTAGAAAAATCAGCTTTACTTCTAAATTCCATCACAATGCTTCAGAAGGCTGTATAATTCTATTGTATGGGTAGTGAAGCTATGCAAATTTTACATATCCATGCTTTGCCCTCCTCTGAAGTGTAGCAAAAATATTTTATACTTCCAACTAAGTCAGTGCAATGTAATAGACTTAAGTTTTACAATTGATATGGATTGCTGACATCTTTTAGTGATTCATCCAATCTTGTTGGATGAAAAATGTTGTTTAATTTTTAAAAATTCAATTTCATATCTAGAATTTTAGGATGTCACTGAATTTCTCTACTTGCGCATAGCGTGCAGTGCTATGTGCAATGAAGGAGAAAAAGGCTTGCTACATTCTATGAGAAGAACTAACAATTTTAAATTTTGCAGTTTCGCTTTGAAAAGTTCATTGCTGTTTTTCACAATCAGCAGTTTATATCAATTTGAACTTTAAAAAATGTATTAGAAATTCTTCCTATAAAATATACTTCTTTTTTCCAGATAATTTCCCCCCTAATTTCCATTCTACCTATTTTAGGTTATCCTTTACTTTAAATCAATCTACATTGTACCAGTGGAAAAGCAGTTTAGCGAAAATTCATAATATACACTATAATTGCTTCACTGTAGTATCACTAAAAACAATATAACCCACATGTGCTATGTATTTAAGATATGGAGGACTGAAATGCCTTCTGAAATAGAATGTTTGTACTTGTGAGCAATGGGTATTTTTATATACCTATGTGTGATAATATTTGCTACTCGTATCTTTTGCAATGTGTGTGTTTGGTGGGGTGTGGTGGACTGGGAATTCGGTGGAATAGAGCAGAGGGTTGATTTCAGAAGTGCAAGTTATAATCCAAGTTTAGAGAATTTTTTTTCCATTACATTGTGTATCAGAAGCTGTAAAAACAGGCTATTTATGTTATACTTCTCAGCAACTTTGAAAAACTGAGTCCTATGAAGTCCTATATAAGTTGAAGGCTCAAATAAGGAAAACTTGGCAAAAAGGAACTTGTCAAGAATAACTTAAAATGTACAAAGCTCAAACCAGTAAACTAATCAATGATATTTATGTGAACCATAATGAAAGCTAAAATTTAAATGACTTCTGAATTATCTCTGAACAAGAAATAAATCAAGCTGAGCAGATTTGCTTTCCTCTAAATTGGACAGGAGCACACTCTCTAATTCAATGACCAGTTTACCCCTCTGCATATGTATTCTCCTCCCCCTCCCACATATCTAGTAGGAAAATCTCACCACAATTCTATCCAAAGATCTGATTTTTGATGACTCAGAATCTTAGATTTTTCTGCAGCATTTTCTTTTCCCTCAGAATGTTAGTGCATTCCGGCACGTCTCAAATCAAGAAACTAATCCCGGGATATTTTTTCAGCCCTGGTAAAAACATAACATAAAATAATTATTTAAGATCTGAAGGCAAAATATAAAGTTTGTCATATAAGGAGATAGCATGAGTGTCAGCGGGAATCAAGGAAACAGGAGGAAAGTAGACTACCAATTAACACGTATCATTTATAAGCAATACTACTTGTTGTTTCCAGTGATAGTCTGGCCTTCCCCTTCTGGTATCTCCACTGTAAGCAAAGATGTAGAAGAAAAATGAATTCTTTGGATTATAGATCCATGGCATTGACCTTATGACATTTCTCAATTCAACATTTTATGAGCTTTGCAGACATCCTATGCCTCATTCCACCCTTAAATGAAATACAATGAAAGGAGAAAGTAATTAGGAAAGAACAATTTTTAAAGCATATTGGGAATACTGTGTTATATATCAGAGGTCCGTTGAAATCTAAAGTTAAAGTTAAAATTTGTATTGCTCTGGCTTTTCCTTTCTGCTAATATTGTTATGTTCCTGCTAAAAATGATGCACTTTCATTAATGCACCCCAACAACAAGCAATCTCTTTGAGACTTAGAATGATGACGGATTTTGAAAGTAGAGGCAGACCTTAGAAGGTATTTACATCAGCATATAATGACAGGCTACAAATCTTTCCCATGTAGGGGACTTTCACCCCTGCACATTTTTTTTTTTTTTGCCTTTTATTTATGGGCAAGGTTATTTAGTTGTAATTAACCTAGAAGCCAAAAAAATGACTTTCTGTTGTGAAGTGGAATGTTCCCATTAAATTAAATGAAGCAGCGTATATCTGAAAATACAGTGATACTTGTTTATACACAAAGGATCTGAACTAGATCCATAATCATACGAAATAAACAGAAAGAAAAAGGCCACTGCCATCTAGTAGTGAAATTCCTTTTATCTCACAGGGAATTGGAATCATTTAATTTCTCACATAATTCCATGTATGACATGATACAATAAGGTATCTTTTTAAATATTCTAATTATTAACTATTGGATCCTTAGGTCTTTATGTAAATTCAATTCTATTATATAATCTGAGGCTGAATATTTTTATCTCAGTGGAAACCATATATGAAGAAAGGCAGTACACTGCATAAGATTGCTGTGGTGAAACTGAATTTATACTAAGATGCCAATCAGATATGTTTGGCCCAAAGTTATACTTGCTATTGCAAAATTCTGTATGTGTGTTTGTGTTTCTTAGTAGTAGTCCTGAGTAAACCTACTAACAACTGTGTAGCCTCCTTTGGAGTACACTGCAAAAAAATAAAACAAATGTAGTTGTATATTCCAAAGCTTGTACAGCATTTCTTAAGAATTATTTTATAACCTCCAAAATGATTAAATGATTGCATAGCCTTTGAACGATAAACAAACAAATATAGGTTTCATTCTAAAAGTTTTTGTAGGATTTTATTTTAATTTTTTTTAGTGTTACACTTGCAAACCCAGGCTATACACGCTGATAGCGTAGATTATTTCAGGCTGAAATTATGCTTATTTGCATGGGTAGTCATTCTTTAAAAGCAGCTACAGATGCAGTCCTAGGGAGCACGTAGATGTTTTTACAGGTGAACCGAAACAGATGGGAACAGATCCAAAAGTCTGAATGCTGCGTTTGGCAAGATACCCTATTATTGTGGAAACTGTGCACTGTTAAGCTAATGTGGAGTTTAATATTAGATAAACATAGCATGGGAAAAATTAATATTACATTGGTATAGTTTTCAACTTGAAGGTACCGGAAGACGTCTGTAATGCTTCATATACCATGTGAGTTTAGCATCATGGTTAATAAGTCATGAATGATGTCAAGAGCCTATTATAAAATGCAAAGAAATGTGTTATCAGTCTTCTTTTTTAAATTCTGTATTCCTGGGAAACAACAATGGTTCCTATAAAAGAAAAGATATCTGCCTTTCTCACGCTCTTGCTTGATGCTGCTTTCTTTCATCTCTCCGCTTCTTTCCTTCAGAATCTCTTTCTCTTCCTCCCTCCCTTTCTTTGTATGTGTGTGCATGTGTGCGTGTGTGTTTTGTAGGAAATAAGGTTTTATATGAGTACAATGTTGCATGAAATAATTATTTCAATAAGTCACCTGAGATATTATCTTGGGAAGCTGATTTAAGGGACAATGACACAGTGCTGAGTGCCTTGTTTCTACTTCATGCAAAGAACTTGATGCCACATAGCATAGTTTATGAAACCTCAAGGATGATAAATTCTGTCCCCCCCCACCCCCACCCCATCTTATCCCTTTCTGAAATGTTTAAAATGATGTCACGGGAATTATATGTTTTCAAAACTCCTATTTTTATTGCAAAATGCAGAACGACGTGTATTTTATAACCAAAATGTAAATTCTTCCTTAAATAGTTTTCTTATAATGGTTTATAAGGTTTGTATCATTATATTTAACATGCGTGTCTATAGGTATGCACCCTGCACCTGCTCATACTTACAGATATACTGGAACACCCTTATAAAATGAAACAAAATTTCTGGTTTTAATTGCAAATCTGTTTGCAACTAAATTTCATTTTTTAAAGCCCAAATTATATATGATAGCCTTACCTAAGAAACAAGACCTGCTTTCATTTTATTTTGTGACATTATTTCAAACCCTAAATTTAATCAATTGGTTGTCAGTGTCTGTGTTCTTCTAATCTACTGTTTAGGGTTTTTTTTTCTAAAGATAAACAGTATTATTTTAGGCATTTGTGCAAAGAACCATATATTACTGGTGCTTAAGCAGTTTTTCCTCTTTCCTCTTTTTTTTTTTAAAAAAAAAATCTTAATCCATCTTAAACCAGTGGAGCAGAAATATTTAAAGTGTTTCATTTCAAGCAGAGTGCATAATAAATTGCAATAATTGTAATGTGCCATAAATCCCAGAGCCTATGCATTTTGCATTTGATTCAGGATTGAGGTCAGGAAATTTGGAGAAATTTAAAGAAAATGATTCATCAGTCCTTTTGTTCTGTTGGCCAGGGTCCCAGGATTCTTGAGCTGTGCCCAGCTGACAAGCTTTTGAAGATGGCACAATAACTGTTCAGTGATGCCTGACCATGACAGCACAGCCCTCTTAAGTAGGCAGACCAAGAGAAGAAGAGTTGACATTGGAGTGAAACGGACGGTAGGGACAGCATCTGCCTTTTTTGCAAAGGCAAGAGCATCGTTTTTTAGTGCCATGAATCCCCAAGGCTCCGAGCAGGATGTGGAGTATTCAGTGGTGCAGCATGCAGATGGGGAGAAGTCAAATGTGCTTCGCAAGCTGCTGAAGAGGGCAAACTCCTATGAAGATGCCATGATGCCTTTTCCAGGAGCAACTATAATTTCCCAGCTGTTGAAAAATAACATGAACAAAAATGGTGGCAACGAGCCCAGCTTTCAAGCGAGTGGCCTCTCCAGCACAGGCTCAGAAGTACATCAGGAGGATGTGTGCAGCAACTCTTCAAGAGACAGCCCCCAAGAGTGTCTTTCTCCATTTGGCAGACCCACGATGAGCCAGTTTGATATGGATCGGTTATGCGATGAGCACCTGAGAGCTAAGCGTGCCCGGGTTGAGAATATCATTCGAGGGATGAGCCATTCCCCAAGTGTGGCATTAAGGGGCAATGAAAATGAAAGAGAGATGGCTCCACAGTCTGTGAGTCCCAGAGAAAGTTACAGAGAAAATAAGCGCAAGCAAAAGCTGCCTCAACAGCAGCAACAGAGTTTCCAGCAGCTGGTTTCAGCGAGGAAAGAACAGAAGCGAGAGGAGCGCAGACAGCTGAAACAGCAGCTGGAGGACATGCAAAAACAGCTGCGCCAGCTTCAGGAAAAGTTCTACCAAATCTATGACAGCACAGATTCTGAAAATGACGAAGATGCTGGTAACCTCTCTGAAGGCAGCCTGCGTTCGGAAACACTGGATGTCAGGGCGAGAGATTCTGTGGGGAGGTCGGATAATGAAATGTGTGAATTGGACCCAGGGCAATTTATTGATCGTGCAAGAGCTTTGATTAGAGAACAGGAGATAGCGGAGAACAAACCCAGAAAAGATGGGCCCAGAGAAAAAGATCATGGGCCCAACTCTTTTCATCCAGAAGGCAAGCACTTAGCTGAGACGCTAAAGCAGGAATTGAACACTGCCATGTCTCAGGTTGTGGACACTGTGGTCAAGATTTTCTCTTCAAAGCCTGTACGTCAACTTCCTCAGGTCTTCCCACCTCTTCAGATCCCCCAAGCAAGATTTGCTGTCAATGGGGAGAACCACAACTTCCACACAGCAAACCAGCGCCTCCAGTGCTTTGGGGACATCATCATTCCAAACCCACTAGATACCTTTGGGAATGTGCCACTGTCTAATTCCACAGACCAAACAGAAGCACTGCCCCTAGTTGTCCGCAAAAATTCATCAGACCAGCCTGCCTCTGTCCCACCTCCCGGCAGCCATCATGCTGCTCTCCATCAATCTCCACTGTCTGCCACCACAGGGTTCACTTCCTCTTCATTTCGCCATCCCTTTCCTCTGCCCCTTATGGCATACCCATTTCAGAACCCCTTAGCGGCTCCTTCTGCCTCCTTCCCTGGGAAAGACAGAGCCTCTCCAGAATCCTTAGATTTAACCAGAGAGACCACAAGTCTGAGGACCAAGATGTCATCCCATCATATGAACCATCACCCTTGTTCACCAGCACATCCTCCTAGCACTGCAGAAAGCCTCTCAATATCTCTCATCAAGTCTGAGTGTGGTGACCTTCAAGATATTTCCGAAATCTCACCTTATTCTGGGAGTGCCATATCCTTTACAATACATAGCCCATATTCTGCATGTTGATATGCTTTTATTTGGTAATGGGTACTAATAACTACTAATGTTGGGAGTGCAATAGGTGGGCCCTAACATCCATCATTCTTAATCTGTTATTTTTTTATTAGAATTCCCGTTTTATAGTCAATGAAGATGTTAATTGCTGAATCTCATCCATTTCTCTTTTGATGCAGTTTTAAATGGGTCCATCTGAAGATAATCTTTAGTAAGATGCTTGACTTTAATCTTGATAAAGAGGTTGACAAAGTTCCAATGTAAGGAAGAATAACTTTGGCTTTTAAGAAGCAGCAAAAATACACCATTGCCACATATTAAACAAAACCACAGCCATAAAACAGGAAAAAATTATGAAACAGAAATATCCATCCCCATAAAATTTTGTTCTGTTAACATGTATGTTTCATAGCATTTGCTAAGAAAGCAAATTTGGGAGCTGCCTGAGAGCCATCTTGACCCTAAGTTTTGAGATGCAATATCCCTGATTCCTTCTGTTCTATTGAATCTATTGACTGCCAAATATCAATTAATCTGTGCAGAATATCCTGCAAACCCAACCTGCCTGAAGGCAAAATATCAATCCAAATAAATTGAATTTCTTGGTAAGGGCTTCAGCTGCTTGTATAAATTGTTCCACAGTCAAAAACTTGTATTTGCAAGCATTGCCATATACGTTTAAATAACCTCTGTGCTAATTTAGTGGTCTTCAAAAACCTATAGATAATTTTATATAACACATATTAAGGGGTCAAGGCTGGCTAATACTGTATTGTAACTTTTTTTTTCTTAAAAAACAACAACGCTGCTTTCCATTAATGCAGCTTTGTAAACTTCTTTTTTCCTCACTACCATTAATAAAATAGTGGCAAAAGTAGTTGTAAGCACTCTCAAATAATTTCTCAAATTCTGGTGGTCATGTGCAGCTATGATCTTTACCATCTAGTATTTCCTACTGAAATCTGTAAGTCTTACTTCCAAATAGACCGCCACCTAATTTCATAATTAAATAAATAAATTTTTTTTAGAAAAGGGAAACCTTTCAAGTTGAAAGAAACATTTCAACATATTGATTTCTATGCTCCACACAACTGCTTCAAAACTATTTGGCAGTTTGGATAGTGATGGCCAACTTATTTCAGGTGATATTCAAAATCCAATATATAATCTTCATAATATTTTTTTTTATAAAACACAATCACACTACTTCTGAATATAAGGCCAATATTTCTTTTCCTCAAATAAATGAGTAAAGCATTTGAAAATCTTGTATACATTTTTCAGGTGGATATAAAAAAGTGACACCAGACAAAATAAAGATACAAGTATTGATGAATTTCAGCTAATATCAAATCCTTTTCCCTGTCTCTCCCCCCCCCCCCGCTCCCTTGCAAGTCCTGTTCTCAGCTCCTGTGCAGCTGCTGGGTATGCATGGTTAACCTCTGCTCAGCCATACACAGAAAATCTTTTGTCCTAATATACAAAAAGCAAATCATTTGGCAAAGCTTGAGAGCACAATTAGATATAGAACTTCAGCTGGATTAATCTTATAGGGCACATCTTTTTCTTTTCCCCATCCTTAAAATTGTCCTCAATTGTGAAAGCTTTAAATAATATTTTATAAAAAGAACCCTGTGCATACTATGTCTCTTTTATCACAAGGATGCTAAAAGAAGACACATATGTGACACTGGATCATTGGCATTCCAATTAATTCATGTTCAATTGGAAGGAATTCTCTGCCATTGAATGGGACATACTTCTAAGAAATATGTTCAGGATTGGGACCCTCCACCTTGGGTTTTTTTTTTTAGCCTACTCCTATCTATGCATCCAACTCACTTCCAATATAGTCAAATATGTTAGTTAAATCTGATCATTCTATAGAAAGTCATAATATAGACCTAAGAAGTCTTGAAATAAAGGCAAATTTCATCAGCCTGATATTACAATTGAGAAAGATTTAAGTACAGTGGCTGGTTTCAATAAACTGGGGGAAAAGCCATTATTAAATGATGATATAGCTTCATTATAAAGGAGTATTAACAGTACTGGTGCACTACTTAAGACCATCGTGACGTCTGATGAATCGAAAGTGTAGGCACTTTTCTGCATAATAAAAAGAATTTAGCAAAGCATAGATTGATTTGCAGAATGAAAAATATATAGTATTTCAGAAAGTTGCTGCACTAAACTGGTTTGGGTTTCAAAGATAAGTAACCTTGACTCTAGTTAACAAGGAATACCAAACGTGTATATCGTAGATAGATTAAGAAGGCAAAAAAAAATCATCCTGTTTAAAATAAAACAAAATAAAAATTATCCTAGGCAGCTCATAGTATTCTCCTTTATATATTATTTTAAGATGTTCTTATAATTCCCCCTGAAAAATTTGGTCTACAGCACTTTTAATCATTAACACATTGTTCAAGATTTAACTAGAAATGGCAAGAAATATTAAGCTTTAATGCCACTTCTAAAGGCTATTCTGTGGACATTCAAAAATTTGATATGTGTCTTGTGCTGACATTACCCCTGCAAAAGTTAGACTAGCAATCTTAATGGTAGTAAAGGAAATTAAACAAGAAAACTGAATCTTTTTCTTATGTAGAAGAGTTGGATTCTGAAATGTAATCCTCAGACATATTAACAGAGCAAAAGTAACTACGTATTCAACCCAATACCTGTAATTACAACACAGTAAAGGGCAGTAATGGACTTAATCACTTGTCAGATCTGCTTTATTATTATTATTTTTACTAACATTTGAGATCTAAAGAAAGGTATCAAAATGTATATTAAGAATAAAAGAGCAGAATGTTCCCTGGCCATGTTTGAAATCTAAAAAAATGTTTTCATAACCAATATTATGCTAAAAACAAAGACATCATAAAAGCCTTTTCTTGGTTATCCTGCTTCCTTTATTTTAGGTGGGAAGATATTTCATTAACTGTTTTTAAAAGAACTGGGATACAGAGGCTTATGCATATCTACTATTAATAAGAAGCCTTCCTATAGATCATGATCTACAGTTCTGTGAGGAAACATTCTCTCTGATTGAAGTTTCTGAATTATATAGCTTTGCAACTGAATGTTTTCTGAGATTTATATGGGCCTTCCTGGAATATAATAGTGTTTAACAAATAAAAAAAGAATCATTTAATAAATGAAGTCATTCAACATGATTGTGTCAGGATGGGGGAAATCCATTCTCTATTTCATTTAAGCCAATTAAAGGGATAATTAGGACTAGTTATAGAATTAATTCATTAAACAACCAGGGCTGATTTGGGCCAGCCCCATTTTACATAAATTTGACAAACCTTGGCTCTTTGTCACAGTGAAGTTCTCAAGAAATAGATTTTAAGATCTACAGTGCTCTGCTCAAAATGAATTCCCGAAGACCTTGTTAAAAAGTCATTAACATTTAACTGTATGTAAAAAAAATATGAAACCATATTTCAGTTTTGGGTCCCCACCAATCCACAGACAGATTTATAATTTGAAATTTGAAATTTTTGAAATTGTAGTTTCCTGTCAAAAATCTCATAGCATAAAATTATCCAGGTAAATCACAAAGACTACAGAGCATCTTCTAAGAAGCTGCAGGCCTCCTTTAACTTGGCCCAAGCCAAGTGTTCATGATTCCAACCATAGAAGGCACTGGGTAAGGAAATAGGATTCATAACAACGTAGAAGCCATCACTCATTAAAAAGAACACTGATGTTCATTTGAACATTGCCAAAACTTTTGGATAACTGTCCATATTTCTGAAAGAATGTGTGATGGACAGTTATGTTAAAAATCAAATGTTTGAAGCCATGTAGCTATCATTAAGTCTGTGAGAAATCAGTCTGAATTCTACAGTAACCCCATACCAGTTGTCAAGTACGGAAGTGATAGTATATAGTTTGGGGATGGTTTTTGCCTCAGGATATGAAAATTTTGCCATTGTTGACAAAGCATGAATTGTGCTTCCTACCAGAGATTTTATAAGAAAATATCATTTTATCTCTGTTGGCTAAAGTTGAAGCACTAGTGGTTGGGTAACAAGACAGTGCTCCCAACATATTACTATTTTACTTTTGTAACTTCTCTACTAGAGAATAAATAAAGAAGAACAAATTCAATATTTGGAATGACCAAGACAGACTTCAGACTTAAACTCCATAGACATGTTTGGACAGGACTCAAAATTAGAAATGCATACTAGAATACTTTCTAATATGACTAAGTTAATACAGTTTTCCATGAGGGAATGAATCAATTGTAATGTGAACAATTGATCACCAATCGCTGGAAGCACTGGATGCAGCTATTGCAGTTAAAGGCAGTGCAGCCCACTGCTTAATCTGACTCTACTTTTTTACATGATCCCTGTATGGTGGATGACTTTGTTTATGAAATAAATGAAACAAGCACCATCCTTTGGTATTATCTGTTTTCTCAGATTTTCCTTATTAGATAAAAAGGACGAATATGAATGTATGTTAACACTCAGTGGCAGATATGCAAAAGCCCAGAAAATCCAAAATGGAGAAAGGATTCTTTTTCCACAGATATGTGTATGTATGAGTTGTTCACACAAATTGGTTATTATATGGAGCTAATTATAAAAGTCATTCTTAGCTGTTATTAGTCATACCAAATAAATAAAGGTTTATAGCAGTAATTATTAAGAACACAGGGAATCCAGGGGTAATGACCATCTCAGTTCCAACTTCTGTCACTTGACAGGAAAATCTTGCAAATCTGATTGTAAATTTACTTTTGTATACATTAAATGGCTTTCCAGTAAAATACAGCCAGTATACAAAATGTTAGTTTACCTGTTTGCATTCTTATATGTACTGTAGTTCTGCATTGATTAGTAATGAGTTTCCTTAATTTCACCAGGTTTGATTGCATTCTGTAATGTGGTATTGATATAAATAGATCCTAAATTCTCTCCATGGTATATCTGGATTTATTACTTTGCATAGCTTATCTTTTGTTATAATAATACTTTAAAAAAGAAAATGTTTGCTTAGTGCTTTCATGTGTCCAAAGCACTTCACATGGACTATATAAGTAGAAATAATCCTTATATCAACTTAGTAAAATATATCAGTATTATAACTCTCTGCATTGTATTTTTGGGGGTGGGGAGGGAGAGGAGATTAAAACAGTTCCAAGAGAGAATGGCATGCCTTAAGGCTACTTAATATTGTAAGCTCATGGTAAAGGTGAGTTTTGAATTAAGGATTTTCTGATTCATTGCTCATCCATCTACATATTTTCTGTTCTTTGCATTTCTCAAATTCAACTATTACTTCAGGATGACACTTTTGAAAAATAACGATTTTACAGGCTCATTGGCATTTTGTCTCTGAGATTATTGTTTATGAAATCCAACTTTAATTTTCTATCATGGAGCTCAGAACAAACCTATTATCTGTGCAAAAATTCTGTCTTATGATCTATGACAGTTTGTTCCAACCTTGGCACTTTCCAGATGTGTGAACTTCAACTCCATAATTCTCAGTAGCAGGCATGGTGGCAGGGGAATACTGGAAGATGAATTTTCTAAACTAGTAGGATATTCACATTGGTGAAATTTGATCTATACCACGTTCAGAGCTCTATATTTTAAGGAGGATGCAATATTAGAGACATAAACCTATTCTTTACCACCCATGAAATAATATCCCCAAATGTATCACACAGAGAGGGATACCAATTGTCTCATGAGGCTATAATTAAATGCACTTTGAGAATTTGGTATTAAAATTAATATTCCATATTTATGCAAGTAAATATGCAACATAAGGACATTAATAATCACCTGTCTATATTATTCATCTGAAATTTCCAAAACATGATGTAATAAAATACAGAGCAGATCCAAGTACTTAGTGAAGGACTGGTTTTATCTTTAATTCTGCTGGCTTGAATACATTTTTAAAAAAACTTTCTGCACTTATCTATAAAATTTGACAAGAGAAAATGCATAGGATTCCCATGTATTTCTCACCTAGGTCCTTATCAGAAATTTAAATCTTCCATATATCCATCAAACGTTATAGAATGTCCTAGAACATTTGGTACAGGTGTTCTATTAATTTTTTTTTTTAATGACACAGCTCACAATCTTATTCTTCAGGTAATCTTGCAGATCCCTCTTTTAGTAAGGGCTGCAAATGTATCTTTAAAAGCACTGTATTTCCAATGAGGCTGCAATTTATTTCTAAAACATGAAACTATTTTGATTTATGACAACTGCCCATTTGTCTGGCTTATTTAGAGGCTTAGTCCATAGGAAAGAAAAACAAATAAGAAAGATGTAAGAGTTTGTTCTTGATCAGGTTTTTGTTCCACCCTGCTTTACATGGTGCATGTGTGTTCATGCATATGTATATTCATGCATTTATATATCAAGAGTTTTTTTTTCCCCTCTTAAGAATAGCAGTTTTTCCCTTTGGAACAGAAAACAACACATCTCCTTGGAGAAGGTACCCAGGATAAGAATGGAAACCAAGTATGTAAAAGCCAAGTTCAGGTTTTGGGAGCAAGAGCCCTTCCTGGTATATCTTGCTTTTACTGTAAAATATATATATTTAGCCATTATCTTACTTTAAAAAAAAATGAAGGGAAAGAGTTAGCATTCATATGCCACATTAAGCAACATAGAAAGATGCACCTGCACCTGCCTCACAGTTCCTGCCTGCTTCATGAATGCATTGTGTATCTTTGCAAACTAAATATGTTTAATCAAATACTGAAGTTTTTATTCAAATTGCCAAAGAAACAGACAGCTAGTTGTTTTACAGCCTGATCTTCCTTGTCAGGCACCCTCTTTGCATCTCAAGAAAAGTAGCCTTGTTCAGCCTCGGGGCATTTGCATACAGAATATTAAGCCACAACAGTAGATTGTGGGTGTAGTTTTGTTATTGTAATACATCTATTTTTCTTCCCATGTAAAGATTGTAATCTTTACCTTTTGAGAAAGTAGTTTTATAACATTGAAATTTTTTGAAAGTGAGGCAGATAATTCCTCAGCAAGATGAGGCTGTTTCAGTAGGGAGTATTAAGAAGCTATATTAAGTAGCAGCATTTAACAAATGGCAATGCTTTGATCAGGACTATTTCAGAGTAAAATAAAATCACTTGCAGTAAATGCATGGCTACTGTACAGGTGGTCCTCAGGTCAGGACCACAACTGAGCCAAAAATGTAGGTTGTTAAGTGAGAAATTATGTTAAGTGAGTTTTGCCCCATTTTACGACTTTTCTCACCACATTTGTTAAGTGTATCACTGCAGCTTTTAAATTAGTAGCACACTTGTTAAATTAATCTAGTTTCCCCATTGACTTTGCTTGTCAGAAGGTTGCAAAAGGAGATTGCATGATTCCAGGACATTGCAGCCGTCATAAATATGAGTCAGTTGTTAATCATCCAAATGTTCATCACGTGACCATGGACATGCTGCAATGGTCAGAAGTATGTGAAATGGCCATAAGTCACTTTTTCCAGGGCTATTATAACTTTGACTGATCAGTAAATGAACTGTTATAAGTCCAGGACCACCTGTACATCATCCAATGCACTTTGACTAAATCAACAGAAGCTTTTTTCCAGTATATTATTAATCCTAATCCTAAATACAAACATAATGTCTATAAATTTGGACATGTATTGAATCAAGCAGATAATACATATTGGAAGGACTTATCTGTTCCTATATTCATATTTATTTTTATTTCTCTCTCTCTTTGTGTATATTTATATGCATGTGTATATAGTGTGTGTGTGCTTGTGTGTGTGTGTGTGTGTGTGTGTGTGTGTGTGTGTGTGTGTAATTGACAGGTAACCTTTGAGAGGATTTTAAAGGGAAGGGATAAAAATAAAGACCTCCTCTTGTAGCATTTCTGATGAGAAAGCTTCCAGTCGGAGGAAAAAATATTGCCGCATCCTATCCCATGCTTTAATCTCCAAACATCTCAAATCAGGAAGAACAATCTATCTTGCAAAGAAAAAAGAAAAAGAACCTCAAAGATGTATATATGTATCTCCTTCCTTTATTTTTTTTCTTTTTGCCTGTTCTTCATATATTCCTTTTTGCTGCTGCTGCTGCTGTTCTAAGCAGAAATACATTATGCTTTGTAAATATATAACAATCAGATCCTCGGGTTGTTTGAACACTGTTTTAGTTCAGCTGCAGTACACGGCTCCTCTGATCTTTTATGTTCCTGAGCAGATGTCTTTCATTAATTTATGGATTTATCATCTTTTCTTTTCTTTACCCCTCCCCCCCTTTTTTTACACCTGGCAGCTGGTTCAGGTTTCAGCAGTTACTGTCTTTTGCATTAGACATACAATTGAATGTCATCTGTCTTCACAAAGCTATGGCAGAGTACTGAGGCAAGCAACATCAGCTGTTGGGGCAGAGTGTGTTTGCCTTCTCCTGGCTTTTTTGTCCTCCCTGCTTCCCTACCTCTTTTCTCTCTCTCTCCTCCCCTCCCCTCACCTCCTTAATATTTATTTGTGCTCATTTTCTTTCCTGGCCTTGAATGGAGCTTAGCTCGTGTTCGGTACAGCTGTATGTTTACTGAATCTATTCCATCATGACTCATTGTGCGTGTGTAAGTATCCTGGAAACAGGCCGTGCTTTCTTGGAAGAACGGTTGCTTTTCAGCACAAGCACTTAAAAGGAAAATTAACCAATTGGTCAACTCAGTTTTAGCAGAGGGTCATCTCACTATTGGCCTTTAAGTGTTTTGCTATCTATTTTTAATAGTTGCTATTAGTGAGGCTTTTTAGCAATAATGTCATCTCTGATACAAAGTATTTTGAAAAACAAAACAAAAACAACAAAAAAAACCTCAGCAAAATAAAATTGCATTAAAAGTGCCAGGCAAGGTTTTGAAGAGCAAATAAAATAAACTGAAAAAATTGGAATTTGCTCATAACAAATATTTTGCGGGATCTTAATAATCCCATAGTTTTAAAAGAATGTAGATATTTTTATGATTAATAATATTGACATTTATGGGGTCCGATACCCATGTGGTCAATAAAATATACAATTGATTTTGGACCAAACTACCATCCTTCTGTTTAATCCTTAAAGGCTGGTTTGAGGATATATGGAAAGTAACTTACATATCAGTCTGAGTTCCTTTCAGGAGAAACAAGATACAAACAAAATAATGAAACAATAACAACAGCCATTACTTTGCTAGGAAACTCGACTGGCAAAGATTATTGAAATGAATGAGAGCCATGTGAGAAAACATTCGTTTTCTTGTGTGCCTGTCATTTGTTAAAATGGATCAGAAAAATTCCCAACAAATGGTTTCCAAGGTTAATTGCCTCACAATTAACTGTTATTTAGGGGTGAGAACATACCCACGTGTATGAACGTGTGTGAATACATTTCCCTTCCTCTCAGTGAGTTGCGTAATAAAATGGATTCTATTGGAAAACTTTTTATTTGTCCATAACTCGTATTGCTATTGTAGGTGGGGACAGCTTGCCACTTTTATTTTATATGTACATTTTGAGAGATGGCAGAAAGGCATTAATGCTCCTTTAGTTTTCTCTATTAAACTAATGAAGGTCCTTTAAACTCTTCTTTTGGCACAACATGTATGTCCATCGTAAGTTAGCTTCCCCCCCCCCCATTTTTGAGCATGGTCTGAAATGTGCTTAGGGAAACCAGCAACCTTAAATGGGGGGGAGGGTTGTATCATTGGAGATTTAAATTAAGCCATTTGCCAACAGAACAAACAAATGCAATTTGCATACACTTCATGTTACAAAAATTCTACAAGCTACTGCTTTGGTTTTTTAAAAAAAAAAATGATCCAAACCAATAACCTAAAAACAATAAAAAGTTAATTGTGGTGCACTGTAAATTGTATCAGGGAACTTGACAAATATTGCTTTTAATATATATTTTTTCACCATGTCGTTAGTGAAAGTGCTTCAATTTCTGGATCACTTTGAATTTGTTTGACCTTTCCCTGCCTTGCAGTTGCTATTTAATAAATGACATATTTATATGTGCATACTGACTGTCTTTAAGGGATACAGTCTTCCAAGAAGCTACTGGGAGCTATCTTAATTGACCTTGTGGGGCCACGTTGACTTTTGTCATGTGCTTCTTCATTTCTCATACATTATAAAGCCATTAATTTACAGAGGAAATGGCAGGGCCAGCCTGCTTCACAGATGTGACCAAAACCGCCCTAGCACAGAGTACACAAAGAGTGCCAAGAAGCAGTAGAGGGGGGGAGAGGGAGGAGAACCAGAATACTGGGATTGTTATAGTTAGCTCCGTATTCTCCTGGGAACTCTTTTGGTTGTTCAGATTGCAGACCTGAAAGGTAACAATGTTTAGATAGGTTAAGTGACCCCATACACTTTGGTGTATCTCTAGAAGAAAGTTTCTGCTGGTATTTTCTGCATAACATTCATGTGAACAATGTGATGCATAAGGAAAGGGAAAGCAGATAAGGAAAGGCGAATCTTTACATACCTATTTGCATATTTGTTTTCCTAGCAACAAATGAACATACATGTTTTCAAATTGAGATATTTCTTCCACCAATTCTTCTTCTCAACAAGAAAGAGAAATCTTATCCATATTTTACTGTGTTGAATAGGAACTATGCTCAAGGAATTGTGCCACTTGAGATCTCTAAGTTATACCGCAGGCTCAGATTCATAATTTTCCCCGTTCTAAGTAATTGCATATTATGATAACTGAATACTAATGTAGTAGAAATATAATTATTCCAAGAGAACTTTGTTAGCCCTTAATATTGAGAGCTGTCATTCAAACCAAATATTTTTCCTTAACTCGTTTTGTCCTACATGCAGGAAGGTTTGTCACCAAACCACTTAAAAAAGGCCAAGCTTATGTTCTTTTATACTCGGTACCCAAGTTCCAATATGCTGAAAACCTACTTCTCAGATGTAAAGGTAGGAAATGCTATTTTAATGTTTATTCTCTTCCTATTGATTGCATGTTTGAATTTCTTGAATGCCTATTAATTTTCATTTAATTTTGCTAATAAAATATGCTGACAAAGTTTTATAAACTTCCTTCCTTCCTTCCTTCCTTCCTTCCTTCCTTCCTTCCTTCCTTCCTTCCTTCCTCTGATTTACATATGTATTTATGAATTGTACTTTCTTTCTAATGTTTCTCTCTGCCCTCAAATATGACATGGATATTAAGGACGGGGGGGGGGGGGGAATAAAATGCCGAAAATTTCTACTAGTGACATTAGCTTACTATCTAAGGGCATTTTGGAGAACAGATTTAAAATTCTCCTTTAATTGTTCCATTGCAGGCATGTTTCTAATATTCTGCTTATATTAGTGCCCACTATGGAGATCTCTTTTTCTCCCATCAAAAAAGGAATGCAACATTTAAATTCTCCATGCAGTAGCTGCTTAAAAACAAAAGTGATGATTGTCTCTTATTTACAACTTAATTTGTTGTTGATGCAGAGTACACTGAACATAAGGAGGATGAATAAACTGACAGATTCAGGCCACATTATTCAAATGAGAATATGAAAGCTGTCGACGTACAGCTGCATCCTCCCCTCATTCTAAGAATATTAGGACCTCCTGATATATTTTTTCCTAAAGTAATTGTTTCTTCACATCAACTTGATTTTTTTGTGTTAATCATCTTTTTTTTTAAAAAAAACTAATTTGGGTTCCAATTATTATAATGACATACATGGAATATTTCTGAAAACCTTTAAAAATAAACATCATATTAGTTTAAATTTGCTGTATTCAAATTCTTCTTGTCCTCCTGTCCCTTTCTCTCCGAAATGCTCTGCATGTTTAACTCTATTCCCACCTCCAGACACTAGCAAATCTGGATTTGTAAGAATGCCCTGCCTCTATAATAGAGCAGGTTTATGGTTTTCTCCTTATGTGCTCTTCTAAAATAAAGCAGGCATTTTAAGTAAGGGTTTTCCTTCTTTTTATTAGCCTTCACATTGTACTAATTGGTTTAATAAACTAAACCTCAATACTGTATTCAATGTAACTAAAATTGTGTTTAATTTAACCATTGCTGTCCTAGTCTTGTTAATATTCTCTGTGCTAGATTAATATATGGTTTTTGTTTGTTTGTTTGCATGGTACATAGAGTTAACCTATTCTGTCCAATGAGAATTTCTGGAGAAACTGATTTAGCCCGCTGTGATAATACTTTGAAAAGCTGTTTGATTAGAAAGTGAACCAGTGAAGGTGTATAGGATGAATGTGTCTAGAATGGTCAGTGACCACTCCACATTGGCCACTCAGGCCTCTTAAAAATGTTTTGTCCTATATACTTAAACCACACCTGATGATTGTCTCTGAACTGTATGCAACGAACTGAAGAAAAGCAATGCTTCTGTGGAAGTAGTATCTGCAATGTAACAATGCAAAGGATCTCTGTGGAGATTTCAAGCCATCACTACAGCTTGACCTCAGTATGGCTTGAGAGCACCTCATGAGGACTCTCTTAATGTTCTGTTTTGTAGTGGATGCTAATTCAAGCAGTTGCACAGAAGCATTTCACTAGTATTTGGTGCCTGTTGTTTTTTTCAGCATGTGACAACCGAACTTAGTCTTCTTACAATGTTGCCAAGTTTATATGAAACATTTTGATGTTATGCCACCTTATATTTATATAGCATCATTCATCCAGAAGAAGCCCAAAGTGCTTTACAAACAGCCAATATAGGGATCATTCACCCACCACAGAAAGGCAACCGCTTCCGTGGTGGAAGGCAACAGCCATTCGGGGTCAGCAACATCACACACCAGTAGATGTAAATATTAGATCCATTCCTCTTTTCTTGGGGAGTGGGGTTGGAGGGTGGGTTTCCACGTTGATACATTTGGGATGTTTATTTTATGTAACAGTTCTTGAGTGAAATCAGCTTCTCTTTTGATTTGCTCTGCAGATTTGTTCAGACTGACCTGGGTTTAGCTCCTGTTTCATTTAGGCAATCTACAGAGTAGAATCTTGTGTAATTGTGCCCATCATTTCCTTTTCTCTCTTTGTCTCAATCTCTCGTTGTTTGTGTGAATGTTTCTGTGTTTAGATAGGAAGATGATAGTATTTTTTTTAAAAAAATAACAAGCTATCGAGGGTGGAAATTATCTCAAATACGACAGCAATCTTTGCATTCTCAAATTAAAGAAAAAGTGGGAAATATAGTAACCTAATGGAATATGTAGTACAATAATTGTGAATACTCCAAATGGGGTGAAAAATACAAGAAAGTGATTTTTGTTGGTTTTACTAGATCTCCTTAGGAATTATTCTAGATTATTTACTTCCATGTATAAATCAATAAATTCAGCCATAACTGCCCAAGCTAGCTAGGAACATATCGGACTGGTATCCAGCAAAATCTGAAGAGCCACAGGTTCTATCTTTATAATGAAATATTGAATCATGTTCATTCAAAGCTCTTTAACTGAAATTCAAACAAACGCGCCAAGGATTGGACATATCACCAAATAGATCCTGCTTAGAATGAGCAGTGCAATGTTGTGCAATGCTGAAAGCCTGTAATTCCTTTGAATAGGCTTTTCCATGTGTAAGAGGGCCAAAAAGTCATGTGATCTAAACATAGCTTGGGGGCCCATGATGAGTTTCTTTTCAGGTTATTTTGTTTGGAAGTAAAATGCTATAATGGCATTCATATGCCATGGTCTATACATGGTAACGCAGTATTGTCCATTCACTACAGACAATTCCCGTTGAACCCCAAATGGATACCATGCCCCAATAACTTTAATATCAGCTCATTAGCCAAACTATATGAAACAATGTTAATTTAAAAACTAATGGAAAATTGACAGTACAAAAGACTATAATTTATTACTTATGTCTAATGGCAAGGAAATAAATCATAATTTCCACACAAAGTGTTTGGGAGATAATTATTTAGGGTAGCATATGTTACTTCTCTACAATCTGATAATTCCAAGTGTGATTCTGGAAATGTTTAATCTTAACACATCTGGAAGGCACCATATTGAGAAATTTATATGATGCACTAATCATTATTTCAGCAAACTATCACTGTCTGATCTGGTGTATATAATGTGGTTGTGAGCATTGCCTTCATGCAAGAATAATTAAGTAAAAGACATAAAATCACATTTTGCTACTTTTCTATAGTAAAATGTTCTGTAGCAAGATTTTTCAACTGAGTTTTAGAACTACTGAATTCCTTGCTAGTACCTAAATAGTACATAAACCACTATAATTGTCAGATACATGGGTAGTTTGTTGTGAGAGCAGAAGCTCAGTATAAATTTAACTATCAATTTAAATATCACATTTAAAGAAAAAAAGGACAAAAATTAGGTTGAACTAGAGAAGTCCCTTTAACCATATAAGGTTTGGTCTTACTATTAGCCAGAATTAGGTAACCATTTTGAGGAGATAATGTGGAGTTATTTTGAAACAACAAAAATTGTTAGGCATTTAATTTATTATTTATTATTACATTTTTATATTCAGAAAGGAGAATAAATGCCTAAGGTGAAAAATTAGCTTTGGGTTGTATACATCTTGTATTGATGATAGTGTCATTTGCATCTCAGCCTGAGGCATCAGCATATCTTGGGCTATGAAAATCAAGTTTTTATGGTAGAGAAAAATATTTGCCTTCAATGTAGTGCAATTAGTCCTGGAATTATTGGGATCACTTTAAAAGTTAATAGGAAGGGATTTAAAATTACTAATAAAATATTGCAGCAGAACTCAAAAATGTTTTATCATCAATTGTGGCTATAAAAACTAGAAGTTGGGGTGTTGGATGGATGGGTTGGTTGGTTTTTTGCAATTCATGGGTAGAGTTCCAGGAAATCATAGACTGGCTTTCCATATGTAAGAACTCGCCATTAAACATTGCTTTCAAAACCCATTAAAAATTAATTCCAAAAAATCAGAGACTCTTTCAGGTCATTTCTCATACAACATGAGCTTGAGTTGGAACCAAATGCTTGGAAAATATACAAGGGCTTTTTGGATCACAGCCCACACACTGCAATTTATCCTAATATGTTGCACAATAAATGTACAAAGTCCAGTTCAATGCCATGTGCTGGCCTATGCAGGTCCTATGTTTAAAGCAACTTCGTTTAAATCAGAGCTAATTTAACAAACTTTATGAAATAATGGAATATTTTCTACAAAAACCAGCCAATACATTTATTTGAAAATAAATTCAAACTGTTCCAGGGGATCAATGCACTTAGAATTCTGAGAGATGCCCTTTGAGTTATAATGCACAGTTGCACTGTGACTTTTTCTTATTATTATTTTAGTTAAGGAGCTAAACTAAATAGAGCCGAATAAGATGCAACCACCATTTTTAACTTGAGGTGAACATGTTCTTAACTGGTATTGTAAAAAGAAATACCAGCTGTATCCAGTTCTTACGCTTCACTTGGTGCCGATTTTAATGTGTAAACTAATAATTCTTAGACTGCTAAATACAACAGATTCAGTGTCATTTTAGCTTTGAAGAACAGGAGCTTCCAGGCTTTTCAACTCAGTGTGTTAAATGATGTATCTCATTCCTTCCACTCTTTGAGTCAACTGCTGCCTAGCCAGCTTAAGGTGTCAGATTGATTTGTTTTATACATCTTTTGACCATGCTCATTGAATATTTAGGAAGTTTCTTCAGCCCATATTGAGGCTGAGGTATCCCGTGGGAAGCATTAATCAAAGTCACAGAGACTCTTACACTGTGGAAGCACAGACTCTTTATTGTAGCGATTAGTTTTTGCAGTAACACATTAACGCACTACAGAGCTTTTCTTTTATAGAACAATTGATCCCTTTCTTGTACTCCGCTGCAGAAAGGGGGGGGGGGGTCATGAAATAATTAACTCTTTAAAGTTTGGCAATTTAAAGAAGCCTAATGTGTCTTTACTAAAATGTTGAGGCAAGGGCAGAGGTGTATGTGTGTGCATGTTTGTCTACGTATATATGTGTCTGTCTATCTTCCACATGCATTTGTGTTAACTTATCCTTCAAATGTTTTTTATATTATTGTCTTTGTTTCTTTAGTGGGTATGTATGTAATTGCTCCATGTGTTATACTTCTATTGTCGTTAGTTCTTCCCCCTCCCCATTTTCATGTCTCAACAATAAATATTAAATCTCCCTTTGTATCCTGTTGCTAAATAATGATATGTGTGCACCTACTTTTTTGTTGTTTTTGCTATCCACATTCACGACCATTCTAGGGTGGGTGGAGGGGGGTTCCTCTTTCTATTTTTCCTCTCTCCAGAACTCTTGTCCATATGAGACAATGTCTTGTAACAATGCAAGAGTCTAATCTCCATGTCAAAGCAATTTTCATTCCCCAGTGCACACCCTGCTATCATTTTGTAATGTTTTGTTTCTTATTCTAAAAGAATTAAAAAGGAACAGTAAGCTGTCACAGGGGCCTGTAGTCCTTATCTCCGTGTCTGGAAATTTGGACAGTGTATTTTACTACTGAGATAAAATGGAAAGAACTCCAAGTTCAGCAAATCGTAATGGGTTTAAGTTCTATTGAAATCGGTAACCAGAAGATCAGATAACAGGGGTCCTTCAGTTGTCTTTTTAATCAGGTTCCCCGCAAGGGCTGAATAGAGACAGAGCAGACACACAGTGAAAATATAATTCTTGGATAGGTTAAGTACATGTTTGAACTCTTGCAAGCAGAAGCGATTTGATGATGACTTAATCATTTTCTGGTCAATTATCTGTAAGGACCCTTGCAACTGCATGGCAATTATGATGCAAGTTGGCCTTTTGGGAGAAACACCAGTCTCCCTGCTTCTGTTTCCTTGTTGCTTAGATTCTCTGCCATAAATTTTCATTCGTTTATTATCTTTGCTAGCATGGAAACAACTTTCTGTGTAGTAATTACAGCCCCAATGCACACTTTAGCTGTCATCTTGTTGGAGGCCTGGATGTCCTCATGGCCAGCATTTGATAAGTGTTCTTTGTTGATTTTTGATTAATGCACATCTCTTTCTGGGGGCCAGGGGAAGTGAATGCCTGTGATGACAAAAGGCAGGGGATAGTATATCAGCTTGCTTGATATATAGCTATGGATTTATTGGCTTTAACTTGGCAAGTTGAGTTGCATCTGTCCTTTACACATAGGAGAGGCTGTCAATAAGAGGGTATCAGCTGCAGCATAGCCTAAATGACATCTTCAGTTCAAAGGTCATAGGAAATAGTAAGAAAACTCATCTTGAAAGATACCAACATTTTTCATGTTAGCTTTGTTCCCTATGAGTTAACGTGATGCATTACTGAGCTAACAAAATTTAAATTTTATATGCAGAAGGACAAAATTTGATGTTTCACATTATTCTAATCAGAAAAATATGTTCTCTAATCTGCCTTACATATACATCATTTAACTTTCAAAATCAGAGTCTATAATCTTAGACTCAATGTTCAACTCTTATTAATTGGACAACCATAAAAATGACATAATAGGCAGCTCATGTTTTTTCCTTTACCCTCTACATCATTCCATAAATGTCCTCAATAGGATCTTGTATTAATTTACTATTGATAGTGATGCTTTGGCTATTGTACAAAGCTTGAAAATCCAAGGCACCTGCTAGGTTAAGTGCCAGAATCTTGATAGTGGTGCCTAGAAATCTTGAAATATTTTCCATGCCTGATGCTGTGTCTAGTAGAACAGTAGTGCATTGGATAGCAACTTCAGGAATGAGACTCAAAGAGTATTTTGCTATTTAAAAGTTTGGTGCAATATTTTTATATCATCTGACTCAACCCCTTGTATCTCCTTATCCCTCAGGTTTAAAAGCTTTTGAAGATGAGCTTTGTGAGGGTAGGGAAGAGGAAGGGATGTAAGAATGCGGTGGGGAAGAAAAGGAGGAAATGTCAATGATCTAATCCTTTGAACTCTTTACACTTTAACAGTTCAACAGATGTATTACTTCTCAGCTCATCAAGTGGTTTAGCAATTTCCGTGAATTCTACTACATTCAGATGGAGAAGTATGCACGTCAAGCCATCAATGATGGTGTAACAAGCACTGAAGAGCTGTCTATAACCAGAGACTGTGAGCTGTACAGAGCCCTCAACATGCACTACAATAAAGCAAATGACTTTGAGGTACGCACTGATCTTTCTATTCCCCCTTCCCCTGGGTTTATGGATAATGGAGGTGGGGACAACTACAGGATTTCACAATATTTTCATTTGTCTCTTCTTTGGATATAGCTCATCTTGGGTAATGATGAAATGGATCCATAAAGATAAACCTAATTAGCCTAGCCTTTTCAGAATATGGGAACGTTCTCTTTTGTTATAGGCACACACTTGGTGATTTCACTTCCTTCTTCCTTTCCAACATTTTCTATTTGAATGCCAGATAAGTGTGCTTACGTTATTATCTAAAAGGCCAGTCTTCATGAGCTTTTCTTGGAAATGAATATTTTGAGTGGGGAAGATTTGCAAAATAAAGAAAGAAACATAAGGCAGAAAAGGTTGGTTGTCTTTCAGTTCTATCAAAATCATTGGAGAATTATATTGAAATTTCTGGAATACATTTTGCTGCTTGATGACTTTCAATGTAAAAGTTCCTTATAAGCTAATCATCAGTTAGCATGAGTTAGCCACTGAGGGAACAACTCAGCAGGTTTTGTTGCAAATGTGCTGACCCATAGTAGCAAATTCCTCAAAGCTGACAATGCCCTTTTGCTACATCCAGATAGATTCATGCAGAGATAAGGCAAGAGGAGAGTTCTGGGAGTTGTAAGGGTGTGGCCATGAGGTCTTCTTGCAGTATATTAACATGAACTAATCAAACATGTTAAATATTGTATTTATTGTACAATATTGTAAAAATGTACAATGTTATATTGGAATTTAAGCTTCACAACAGGGTGGTCAGAAGGTGATATTGATTCGGTTCTGTTTCTAATGGAAGTAGGGTATGTGTTAGGCATTACACTTTCTCTGAAACTTTTCTCTTTCAAATTGGCCATCGTCAACATAACTGAAATCTTATATGTATGTTGTTATGTTATATGTAATTATTTTTGCTACCGAGATTGAAATTGCTAAGACTGAAATCTTTCCAATTCAAAAATTTGTTTTAAGAGCAGCCAATACATTTAATATTTTCTACCCTTGTGGTTTCCTTGATAAAAATATAGGAAAGATTTAGCAGTGCCTTCTTTCACATAGTATTAATTGACGTCCATGCCATTGTCATTAAAGTGATCACCTGATTCCAGGGTCCTCCTATATTGCTGCTGTTCAGTATAGGTGCCTGGATCAACAACAACTTGATGACACTTGATCAATGATTATTTTTATAAAAGAAAAAGGGATAAAGCTATTGAAAGGAAAGGGTAGAGGAAATTATAGTCTAAATTTCATTTGCAATTTTAGTCATTTAAAATGGTCTCAGTGCATGTAGCATTTAAGGTAGCACGGTGCATGTAGTCAATCATATACAATTGAATTTGAATGATATTTATACATAAATTTATCCTACTTTATGATCTTACAATTATCAACTGTGCTTCTCTTGAGGATCACATTTGTAAAATGAAATCAACGGTGTTTTTGTTTTTCAAGAGAGCATATTTGTAATTTTTAATAATAATGTAAACTTTCAATGAATGACTTTTGTTTCACAACTGAAGGACCATCTACTGCTCTAAGTTCTTAACAGATATATATTTTTATACCAATACCTAGCATAAATAGCTAATGTTGCTTCTTCATGGCACAGCCTAAACCAAAAATGCTGAAGTTACATCAGTACAAAGGTCACACAAAGTAAATAGGTCCTTCAGGACCTGATTATGGGGGACAGTTAAAGTATAAATAGCCCTTTAACCCACATTCAAATAATTTGCTCCTACCCACTTAAGGGAGTCTGAAAACACTAATGGAGGCAGCACTGTTGTTCCAGTCGCATTTTTTCCCCTCAGTGATCTAAACCATAGAACTTTCCACTGAAGATATGGCCACTTTGTCTCATAGTTATTTTCAGAGGGTTATTTACCCAAGACTCTCTGATTCTACTTTTTATATTGCTTGCTCTGTGGTAGATAGATCCCAAAGTAGAAGTTGGTAGGCAATTACTATGATCTTATATAACTACAAACTATTATGAGAAAAGGCCAAAATTGAAAGTAAGACATTACCTTTCCTTTCCTCCCTCCCTCTCTCCTTCCCTCCACTCCCATCCTATCCCAACCCACCCTGTCAAAATGAAAAGGACAGCTCACAGTATAGCAATGACTGCATTTTAAGATCAAATACAATTCCTCAGGAGATTGAGTATAGCCATCTATAGCTGTGTTCACAGAATAGCCTACACTTTTTAAAAAGAAACATCTATGACTTCTTTCTCTGTAACTAAATGAATACTAACTAGTTTTCATCTGTTGAAACAGAGTTTTACTTGGCTAGGGAGTTTAATCACACAGGCATTGTAAAAGTATAGCTAGCATGTACACTTAACTTCCACCTGTTCATAGAACACTGTATTCCTTAGAACATAGTTGGGAAAAAAACATTGTTCTTCATGTGTGCACAAGTCCACTGTTTTCTACCTATCTTACTTATTTTTTTAATCCTGATTTGTCAATATTCCACTTGCAATTGGGTTTTCTGCAAGGAGAAGCAACCATGGAGTTTTTCAGTGCAAATCCAGAATATATAATGCTATAGGTTTCGTATAGGGCAGACATTGTTGCTGGACACTGCAATAATCAAAAGCCATAAATGTAATAAAGATATCATTTTCCTGAAGGAATTTGTGACCAATGCTAGCATATGTAGGCTGAAAAAATCTGGATGACCACCTACAAGGAAGTAGGTGGTCATCCAGATTTTTTCAGCCTAGATATGATA
The DNA here is from genome assembly GCF_009769535.1 of Thamnophis elegans. Taxonomy (NCBI): domain Eukaryota; kingdom Metazoa; phylum Chordata; class Lepidosauria; order Squamata; family Natricidae; genus Thamnophis; species Thamnophis elegans. The sequence continues at coordinate 90,870,138 of NC_045544.1, read as the reverse complement.
GCATTAGTCACAAATTGATTATTTATTGGTTGTTCAGAATTTTGCAGTTAAAATATAATAGTTCTGATGAGAATCTATGGAGAATGGAGCTACAATATTCATGAGTCAGAAAATATTGAGAGAAGCATTGGGATGAGAATATTGATGTTAACTTTCCTTCCTGTAACCTCACTTATATCAAAGTAACTAGATAGAAGGGGGACACTTTCTACGTACACAAAATGCATGTGTGCATAATTTATGCCCATGTGCATACAGATGACTTTGTGGAGAATGACCCACTACCCATTATGTGCAACCTTCAGAGATGAAACAATTGTGGAAAATAAAAGCTGTATTCATTACTTGGCAGGATTTATTCTAAAAATAACTCTTCCGTGTGAAAATGATACAAGATTATATTTAACTAAATACTGAAATGCCATTTTTTTTGTCTTTGACCTACTCATATAATATCTCCTTTGCTTCAGTTTCAGGCAAAGATATTTTAATTTCATTTTTTTAAATAAGCAAAAGCTAGAGTGTAATGTAGAATTCACTATATTAAATACTATTTATTCTCTTTTTATACATGCTGCTTGCTTTAAACTATCATAAGGTAGCATGCAGTTTTTTCCTCCTCCCTTATTTTAGTCTTATGATCCTGTGAAGTAGATTAGAAACAAGGACTGACTTCAAATCATCCAGAGAATATCATGAATGAGAGATTTGAACTCTGTCCCATGAAAATATAGTTCCAGTAACCCACAATGCGAGTAATTTTACTGGAACTGAGACACTTAAATACATGGCAAAGATTTGCCATTACTATTTGAAATATGCAGTTCTTTTACATGGCAACTTGCTTTTTTTTAAAAAAACGATACCTTCAATTGTCCTAAAGAGACTGTTAATGCATATTACTGAATCTGGAAGTATACATTCTTGCCACATCAGCAGAAATTGGATCTGACTACTCTGAGCAAAGGGAGCATTTTCTATATTTAGCATCATCAAAGTTTCTCCTCCTTATTCTTTTATTGCTAATCTTTTAACACAATAGAGGCCTGATATACATTCCATTTTAAATAGCATAAATGCTTTTTACTTCTTCTATTGCCAAGTTAATGTTTATAATAGATACTTTAATGCAATATTAAAGAAATAAGGATATAGTATGTAGTTGTGTATTTCAGAATCACAAAAAGCTTTAATAAAGTTTTATTAAATAAAGGTCTTGGGCATCTGTTAAGGATGTCTGTTATTAATAAAGGTCTTGGGCATCTGTTAAGGAGCCACAATGTGTGTCATGAATGACATGGATTACATAATTCACATGAGAAGAGTGATACAGATTTGTGTCAATTGCATGATGTTACTCTGATTTCACTCTATGTGCCTTTGGTGTTTAGTCATGCCGGCCACATAACCACAGAAACATCTTTGGACAGCACTGTCTCCTCAGCTTAGAAACAGAGTTGAGCACCACCCCTAAAGCCAGAAACGACTAGCAATCATGTGCAGGGGAACTTTTACTTTACTATGACATACAAAAGCTTGCAGATATCAATAATTTAAATCAGTTACTGTATTAACAAGTCAAATGCTTCATTTCTTTCTTTTTTCTTTTGGCTCTACCAGAATAGACTCAGCCTTATAGTTGGAGGAAGATAAGGACATAGTAGTTTTAATAAGTGACCTTTGTGACCACTCATTAAAGTTAAGTGATGCATTTGCAAAACAGCAAAATCCATGAAATTTAAAGAAATATTTCCTCCTTTCTAACTCTAATTTGGAAACTGAGTTTCTGTGTTTGAGAAGAACTATATTTTTATCCATCTTAGGGAATTGTTAATTAAAAATAGTAAAGCTTCTAGTGATCTCCAGGCCAATTCTGTATGTTATATCATAAAACCAAATACAAATATCAAAACATACAGCGTCTTTGAACTGCACAATAACAGGGATTTATTACTCAATCACAAGTGTGACTCTAGGCAGCTTACATGGTATAAATACATTTTTTAAAAATGTATACCAAGGTGTCATAATTTTCACAATTGTGAAGGTAATGAAGTTTCCTTTACAAAGACAGTTCTTGTTAATCCAGTGATTTGTTGGTGCTTTTCATAATCAGTTGAGAGGTTTTCCCCACTCCTGCCTTCTAATCTATTTAACAATTGGAGATGCTACAGACAGAATCTATCTTCATACATAGAAGTGCTTAGTCAGTCTATGGCTTCAGAGGTACTGGCAACTTCTGAAAGCTTTGAATGCAGCCTCCAGTTCTTCTGCCAAAAACGAGATGGCTAATACCCTGTTTCCCTGAAAATAAGAACTCCCCGGATAATAAGCTTTTGAGCGCATGTGCTAAAATAAGCCCTCCCCCAAAATATTGCAACACACCATGCTCGCCACCTCTTGTACCTCAAAAATAATAAGACCTCCCTGAAAATAAGGCCAAGTGCTTATTTCGGGAGTCAAAAGAAAATAAGACCCTGTCTTATTTTGGAAAAAATACGGTAGTACTAATATATTTTATTTAAACTAAATCAAATTTAACTTTTGTGCGCTCATTTCTCTTCCCATCCGCTTGTTAAGCATAAAAACAATAATACCATTACTTTAACACTTTTAAAATATGCAGAGTTTATTACAGCAATATATTAACATAGTAATATATATTGTATATACACTATACAACATCATGTTGCAGGATGTGTTTTTTTTAAAGTTTTTGCTATTATTAAGGAGAGGTTTGTAATTTCTTTAAAATGAAGATAAAATGAAAAAAAATTGTGAATTGGTAAATTGAAAAGAGGCAAATCCAGGTTGCATATGTAGCTATAACAAATTAAACACTGAAATTCCATTAGAACTCCCCTACTTTTTCAACCTTTGTACATGTCTTAAAAGTGATAATTCTACTGGTGCTTAAGAAGATTTGAAATGCAATGAAAATACATATATTTAAACATATTTTGAACATCTTTAGACCAAAAAAAATTCATTTTCATATGCATTTATGTTCACCAATAAAATGTTAGGATCTGAATGTGTTTTGGAGAGCTTTAAGTCAGGGGTGTGTTGCTGCCTGCATTACTGTTGGTTCGCTGCGCACATGTGCACAGTTGCCTATGAATAGTTCTGAGCGTGTGCAGAACATTAAAAAAGGACAAAAAACCATGCCGGCAATGGCAGTGGTGACCAGGGAACCGGTTCGGAGGTGTGGCCAGCCTGGGTCGCTGCCAGTTCTGCGATCCAGGCCAACATTCCGCTACCGGTTCACCCAAACCGCTAACAACCCACCTCTCCTTTAAGTACTCTGAACATAGTCTAACTGTCTGCAATAGCTATTACTTTTTATCTTTAAAAAAGTAGAAATATGAAATATTAGAATTACAAGAAGTATGGAAGATTTTAAAATACAAATAGCTAGAAACTATATGACTTGAAAACCAAGGTATCTTATTTATCACATCAATGCAAACCAAATGTGAAAGTGAGACTCCTGCCTTTTTAGATTTAAACATGTCATAATGTCAGGTTTAAGGCTATACTAAACATGAACCTCAATTTATCAGGAATACTTACAGTATATGTATCATATATGCTGAAAAGCATGTTGTTCAATAGCTTCAGTGCTTTTAGGGTAATTTAACAGCTGTCATTTATTTCCTACATATTATTGTTATTATTATTCTTAATAAGAATCCTGTTACCTGCACCATAAAGTCATAAATCTCATATATTGAAGTCTGTGAATATATTTTCCTTAATAAATTAATAATGGATAACATTGAGGTATAGAAAAATGACAGACTGAATTTTTTTCAGCTGTTGGTTCCCCTTCTTTTTCCATTAAAATTATATATAATATAATATATAATATAATATAATATGAATCACTCTTCTGTCAGCTAATTATATTGCTATCCCCAAGTTCTTACTGGGATAAGATGTAAAAAGTGTTCAAGGATATGAAGTAGTAGTATAAAGCATAAATTACTGTTTAAATAGAATCATCCTAAACTGAAACAGGCTCAGCATATGATGGAAAAACATACATAACAGATACATACATACTGTATATCTACATATATTCATACTTATTTGTCGATTACCAAATCTGATAAAGTTTTGAGCCAAAATGATGAGCTTTTTCTGATGTTTTCTCCCCTTGGAATAAAGGTGTTCATTACTACATCGAAAGAGACCCCAGATCCTTGGTTTGTTTGATTTGATGTGATTACATTTTATAACTGCCTACAATTCCCTCCCTCTTTGGTCATTGAGTTACATTTAAGCACAGCAAGATCAAGTTTTAAACCTCCTTACTCAACAGCTCTATTACTTATAATGCTCCGTGACCTCTCTCAACATTCTTAAAGAAAAAGATACAGTGTAATGTCACTTTACTTGGCTTATTGTTCTTTGTTGAGGTGAACAAAGCATTTTCTACAGTGGTTATAGCACATAATTATACAGCTTTCAATGGTGGTGTCTTGGCACATATCAAAGTTCAGAAGAGCCTTTAGGAAGGAAAAAAAAAGATGTTTGTGGCAGCCTAGCGAAGGTCTCATCTTTCCTTCAGAAAAGAGTTCAAGGCTCTTCTGTCAGGCTTCCCTACTTAGAGCTTTTTCTCCTCCTGCTTCATAAAGTTTAAAGGGGATTCAGTGGAGTTCTGTGATCTGTTTCCTTTGAAAGATTGTTCCTTTGCACAGAGAAGTCCTTTGACTTCAAGAGTTCACAGATTCATGTCTTTAGGTATCATATGTCTGACCTTATCAGTTACTCTATTTAATGTAGGAGAAAAAGTCTCAAACTCCTTTGTGTTTGTCTGTTTTTCTGCCTCTGTGAAGTGATTTGGTGGAGAGAGGGGAAGGGGAGGGGGAAGCAAAGAAAAAGACCATCCTTTTTAAAATGCCACTCTGAGGCTGTTTCCAGCTGTAACCTACCCTGTGGCTTTTTCTGGAAGGGGGAGGGAGGGAGAAGGCAGAATAGGCGTGCTCTGCATTTGGAGAGTTTTGCACTGATCAGAGAAGGATACATGGCCTGGCAGGCAATAAAGCTCCTTATTCTTTGTCTCCTCACTCTTGTGCCCTGAGTCCTGCTCACCCAGAGGTTCTCTGGGTTGTTTGGGGTGCCCAACCGGAAAGGCCATTGAACAAACAGGGCAAGCCAGATCTGGAGATCTGGGCTGCTGCGAGTTTCCTCTTGCGTAGATCTCCCCCTAAGGCCTTCATAATTAAAGCTAAAGCTAAGGAAAGTTCAGATACGAGACCTATTGTCTGACCTTCAGTTCTCTTTCCTTCAGCTCTTTTTCTTTACACCAAAAGGCTTATCAATAGGAGCCGAGAGCGAGGGTGCCTTTTCATAACTACAGGTGGCAGGTGTTGTATTCGGTGGAAATCTATCATTGTGTTGCCACAGTCTGTGGATTAAATAGCCTCGTAAAGTTCTGACAGCCCTTCTCAGAACTGTCTTGCATTTCGTAGGCACTCCAGGAGAGCCATTTTGTGTGCTCTTCAGCAACTTTGATCGTTAGAACTTTTTCTCATGCTTTCCCACTCAGGTGCTTCTGAGGTAAAACATTGTGGTGCCTCTCCTATCCCATCTGCATTTTCTCAGGATTAAGCCAGTACAGGGGGATTTACTGCTGTATAAGCACTATTTCTCTCTTATTTTTAGCATCCCTTCAAAATAGATTTGTGGTCGAAGGTGGCAGGAAAGAAATAATGGCTCATTAATGGAAGCATTGGCCTGACATAGATAGACAGGTAGACAGACTCTCTGATAGGCTGCTCTCATAAATACTAGGGCTTAAATTCATTGTATAGCCAAAATGCCATTGAAGTATCACAGAAAATATGGAGTTTTTTTTTTACTATAGATATGCTCTGAACAGATTGTCCTGATTTCATGTTCAAAGACAGAGTGGTGATACTGCCCACTGGGAAATATTGTGTTTATATATTTTTAAAAAACTGCCATTAGTAAATAGTTTACTTTCTCTGTCTGAAGTAAGGATCTATTGTCCAGTTGGTGAAGGATGGCACATGTTGTTGTTTTTGTTAGCTTTTTCAAAATTTAACTTCCCACAAAATTCTTCAGAGATTTCATCTGAGAAGATCACAGTCCAAATCAGTAGGGCCCACAAGTGGTTCAAATCAGGCAAGATGGCAGTTACTGCAGCGTAATTGAAGACTTGCCCTGTGTACTTTCAAGTAACATTAACACACATAGAAAAAAGATGGGCTTGGATCATACTGCAGCAATTGCTATCTTGCCCCCTCCCCTGGACACTCTTGATCCAAATTATTTGTAGTGAATGAACAACAGCCCAAACAACTAAGATGGTTGGTTGCTGATAAACTACGTCACTGAATTTGCCTCTATAACGTACATAGAAACAATGATGTGCGGTGAGGTTTATGGCTGGTGAGGCACTGACACAGTGGTGGGTTTCAAATTTTTTTAGACTTGTGGATTTCAACTCCCAGAATTCCACAGCCAGACATGTTCAGCATTTGTTTTTCTCCTTTGCAAAAAAGTTTCCTTGATTCTTTTTCTTCTCCCTCCCTCTCCTTCCCCCCTATCTCCCTCCCTCCCTCCTCTCTTAAACAGACACATGCACACAGAGAAGTCTCCACCATTGCAAATGCAGCCTGCTGTCTGGGTGGGAAATGCCTGAAACACAATAAAGCCCACCCACCCACTCACCTCCTGCTTGCAGGCTGGGGTGAGAGAAGAGGCAGAGAAGCCTTTGATTGCAGGAGGAGCCATGTTGCCTTTTCAAACTTGTAATGAGTGAAGCTGGGCTTATATAGTTTTATCCAGCTGTGTGTGTGTGTGTGTGTGTGTGTGTGTGTGTGTTTGAAAAGGCAATGTGGCTCTGCCTGCAATCAAACTACACTTGGGGAGGGATCTACACTTGAGGATGAAGTTTGAATTCCTTCCCCTCCCTCCGATCCACACGTACCTTTTCCAGCTGTTTCAGAGAGGATTTCAACTCTGTTCTTGCCTGCCTTCATAAAAAGAAAAAAACTGTAAAAAGAAAAAGGCAAGAGCTGAGGTCAGGTTGAGCTAGTTGCTGCCAGAATCACCATGGATGAATCTGCTTAACTGTTTAAAAAAGCCTCTAAAAAGCGTCCTTTACAGGAGGAGGCAGGAGAACAACGTGCCTCACCTATGTCAGGAATTTTTCGGCTTTTAACCCTTGCTTAACTCTGCTCAAGTGATCATAAACGCCTGAAGTCAGGCTAGATGAGGCACATTGTTCTTCTGCCTCCTCCTGTAGAGGGCGCTTTTTTAAACAGTTAAGCACTAAGCAGAGTCATCCACAGTGACTCTGACAGCAACTAGCTCAGGCTGACCTCAGCTCTTGCCTTTTTTCTTTTACATTTTTTTTCTTTTCATGATGACAGTGGTGAGGCTCTGCCTCCCTTGCCTCCCCTGACTGCACGTCCCTGCATAGAAATAATCCAATATGCGTGTAAATAGAACTATTTTCTTCAGTACATGGTTTCTTGTAAATGAGTAAGGAAATATGGGAAAATGCTACCCAAATGCATTCACTTTAAGTCACTAAACTACATGGGCACAATTTAATTTAAAAAATGGAGGAAATGGGTGTCTTACAATGAAGGAACATAGCTGTCTTTCTTGCAGTTATCATAGCTAATGAAACTATCAACGATAAATACTTTGCTATTTAGGTTTCCTGAGAAAAGCGCTCCTAATTAAAATTATAATAGCCTAATAATATCTATCAAACAGCAAAGAACCAGAGTTTGCTAACCAGATTATTAATACTGTTTTACCTTCTGTGATTAATTTGGAATCCTCTGTGGCTTAATTATTTCAATGAACAACAACATAACAGAATGATATACATATTTAGTTGTATTCCCTGATGTATTTAGTAAGCTAAGGTTTGGTCAGAAGAGAAGATGTAAAAGTATACCCAAACAATATTAATATGGGTTGGAGTACAGTTGTAGTGTTCGTATAACAATGAAGATTACATCAAGAAAACAGATTGGGAACAGGCATATTGTTAAATAATGTATCAGATAAGCTGTCCATTCAAAAAAAATATTTCCATGTGGAACTTTAGACATTTTGTTAAATTCTCATAATTACAGCAGGGAAATGGTTGTGAAGTAGCTGGCTTAACACTAAGGCCGCAATCATATGCTCACTTACCTGCAAAATTGCTCCCATCCCAGTTGAATTCAGTAGGATTTATTCCTGATTACACATGTATAAGAGCACACAGTCTGTACCTCTGAGCTCGCTATGAATTCCAATTATATAAAGCATTCTGCAACAGATTTATCCAAGGGTTATTATTATTATTATTTTTCTATATGCAAAGCAAGCACTCCTAGCAGAGTGAAGCAAAATGGATCATAAAAATTTAAAGTTACAGTTGAATTTTTCATGAGTCAGAAGTAAAAAAAAAAAAAACCCACTAGTGAAGCAAAGAGCTTAGCTTGGAATCTCCCTTGCAACTTAAATGCTGCGTCACAGTAGTTACATACATGAGCAGATATTTTTGAATTCAGAGTTGCATAGATGAATAATGCCTGATCAATCTGTGGGGGAGATAAGGTTGGGGAAACCAAACATCAACATTTCGCTTTCCAAAAGGACTTCAGAATTCTACAGAGCATGTTAATAAAGTATCATTTCATTTTATGCTATAAAACCCACAACTTATTATTTAACAATGTAATTATGATAACATCCTGTACAAATAACAAGTATATTACTTAGGTAACTCTTATCAGGAACTTAACTTGAAATAACTATTTGCCTATGGCTGGTCAATACATTAATGAACATGGGATCAAGAAGCATGAATTTAGTGGAGCTTATACTTCCATGATAACTTGTCTAACATAGGTGGGCATCCTGAAGTTCCAAGGGGAAGGGAAAAGAAAAAGATGAAAAAATAGATTTGGGAGGATCTGAAATGGAAAATTGGACGAGATTACTTGGCATACAATTAGCTGAGATGCTGAGCCAAGAATAGAATCCTTCCATATTATCCTGCTGGAAAGCATGGGATAAAATAGAATGGGATGACAAGAAAAGGAATAAAGAGATGGTCCCATCTATTCTTTGAATCTGCCTAATATTAATTCCAATTTTTCTAACTTTGATTGACTACACCATCTCAAAAGGGAACGTGACTCTCTATATTTGAGTTTCTCAACCTCGGCATCTTGAAGATGCTGACTAGAAAATTCTGGGAACTGAATGTCAACCCTTTTTTAAACTGTCAAGGTTAAGAAATACTGTGCTCGATAAAATTATGTTCTAACCCCCCGCCCCACAATTGTTTTTTTTTCTTGCATTTTTTCCTGTTTTTAAAGGTAAAAATATTTAATAAAAACTATTTAAAAATATAAAATTATGTTCTCTACTATGAACATAATCACTAATTTACATAATATATTTTCCTTTTTAAAATTTTACATGTTTGAATTGGTAACTTGTAGTTACTGGTTAAATACAATACTGTATAAAACATTTCCTGTAACTCTTTTTAAGTGCCATTTCTTTCAGTTGAACATGGTTAAATGTTTTCTACTGAATTTATATTATATTTTACTGAAAATAAACTTCCTTTGCTGACTTTGGAAGTCCAATTATCTTATTAAATATATTGAAGTCAGAATTGCCCAGAATGTATGGCCTTGTAAACATAATTAAGGTGTAGTTTGGAAAATCATATTTTTAAAAATAATGACTCATTTTCTAAATTGATTTGGGGGATTATTTTACTTGGAGTAGTCTTTGATATATATATTAGTCTTTGATGTATATTAGACATAAAATTATTTTCAATACTCCATTCCCTTCCTTCTCTTCTCTCCTTGCCATCATTCATACAAAGAACTTGGCAAACATTATGAAACTCTGCTGACATTTCATTTTGTGTGCAATGCCGGGCAAGGAGAATTAACAAATCAGGAGGAGTCTGAGGACAAGCCACACTTTCCAGGGTTGGCTCGGTTGAAGGTTTCTTTTGCTAGCATTTCATAGTACAATTTCAACTTTTATAAGATAGTATCTCTGTATTGGCAGCCCTGACGGCTATGGCTACTCCTTCCTCTGTGTGCTATATGCCTCTAAAGACTCTTATTTATTCCCTCCCATGTCACCTTGTGTACAGTCTGGCCTATGACACTGATGGTGATTATGTCATTATTTTGCTCTGGGGGCTTTGGCACATCTGCAGAGCTGATGCACATCTTTGTTACGCTGGCATACATCCCATATTGCAAATGCTTCATTAGCCTTACTGCCTGCCTGCCTGCCTTGCCAGACAAGAATGCCCAAACCCAGGCTTCTTTTTGCTGTGTTCTTTTGTGCAGTATGATGAGCCTTTATTCATCTTCCCAGTTCCTCCCTGTTTTCCTGAACTCCAGATGTCCTGAGCTCATGACTCTCCCTTAAAAGAATTGTGACAAAAAATGGAGATGACGGCAAGTTAACCTTTTGTACCCCAGCCTGAGCTCCCTAATATCTTTCCCCCTAGTCACTTAAAAAAAGAAAGACTTTCATTTTATAATCATGCTTAGCACACATTTGAAAATGCTCCTGGCTGCAGGAATATAGTCTCTATGTGCTGCCTTTTATAGCTTCCTCATACTCCCCGCCCCCAAAAAGAAAACTTCTGAGCATCTTGTTCTTCTGGCTGTAATAAGGGACCTGATATGAACACTTATGCTAAGTGCTTTGAAAATGAATAGTGTTTGATTAGGAGTTGCAATAGACAGCACACAAGCTGCTTTCCTCCTGAGTGTTGGAGCTGCAGGAACAAGATTCGGAGAACATTAGGCCTTAATGATATGCGTGAGTATAAGTAGCGGAGCTGCCTTGTGCTTCATGTGATCACATACACTGTTACTGTCCAAAGATGATTTGAGGATAATGCTTTAAAGGTGAGCAGGACATCCTTAGGTACAGGGAGAGATGAGGGAAGAGGAAAGAATGGTAATGGGTAACATATTGATGATTCACAGTAGGTCATGTGAGAGATGGGATGATTTCTTGCTTCTTTTTGAGTTGGAATGTAAGGCTTTATCTGCCCACATTATTTCAGTGATGACAAAATTTAAGATCTCTTTTTGAGGAGCTGGCAGGCTTTTAGAAACTTCTTTTGACAATCCTGACATGCCCCTATTTAATAAACAGCAACTGCTGGAGGATTTTTTTTTTTTTTGCCTCTAAAAGAAGCTGCAATGCTGTGGAGCAGGAGGTCTATACTTCTTTGGTTTCAGGGGTGTCCTTCAAAGTACTATGAGGGTGTGTCATCAAAGACCAAAAGTGTTTTTCTCAGTCTGGTTTTCTAGTGCAGTTTGACATGAATGTGAGACTAGTTAATAATTGGAAGTCGACTCAAGAGAATGGAACCATCCGTCTACTTAAAATGGCACGTTCTCCCTCGGAACTTCTCTAATGCAGCCCATATTGCCTCCTGCTTATAAATGATTTAAATCAGGAGTTTTCAAACTTCTTCAGAATGCATAATGTATAACAGGTAGTCCTTATTTAGCAACCAGAGTGGTTGCTCAATAAGTTGGAATGTAAGGCTTTACCTCCCCACTGGAACCATTATTTCAGTGATGACAAAATTTAAGATCTCTTTTTGAGGAGCTGGCAGGTAACTAACTGGTTTCACTTAGTGACCATAGATCAGCTAACTTCATTGAGACCAATGACCATCAATAAAGATATGCTATGCAGATTTCCAAAATATTCAAAATTAAATTGACTATGTCAGGAGAGTTAGGAAAAGTACATACAAAGAAAAAAATAGATAAAAGACCATATTAATATGACAGAGACCATATTAACTATGATTAAAAGACCATATTATGATAAAGGGTTTGCTCAGGTTACATATATGCTATAAGGAGAGATTAAAATTAGCAATCTGTATAATATAAACTTTGAAATAGGAATATTATCACTTGGCAACCAAGTTGCTTCTCCCAATTGTGATTGCTAATCAAGAACTACCTGTAGTTTTTTTAAACAAAGCAAAACAAAACCCATGATCTGCAAAATTGAGTCATAGCAATTTTTCTGGGATAGCAAACCTGCCCTTTCTATTAAAGCGATCCTCCTTCCTTTCTTCCTTCTTTCCTTCCTTCCTTCCTTCCTCCCTTCATTCCTTGTTTTTCTTTCTTTTCTTTCTTTCTTTCTCCCTCCCTCCCCCCTCCCTCCCTTCCTTCACCTGTCATAGAACTTAATCAATCCTCACATTTCAGTTCAAGCATAATTTCCAGTACCTATTAATATAATAGCATATAAATTATATTATGTTTTATAGAACGCATGAACATATGTGTACAGAAAGGGTCATATTTTGTTGAACATTGCTGAGTTGTGAGCAGGAAAAATGCCATACATGCAATTGCTGGTTTGTAAACTTGCATTCTGCTTCTGCCTCATTTACAATTTTAGATATGTGTGGTGGTCCATTGTCTGTTTGTTTGTTTTTAATCTTTTTTGAAGCTTGTTAGTACTGTGAAACAAGCTCCTTCTCATGTACAATAATTTTTCTCCAGAGTGCTCTTTGATGTCATTTGTTAGCAATTACAAGGGCTGGGTACCACCATTCTTGTATCACTATCCTTGACATCGTGAACATCTTAATCCAAAATCTATTCTGGTAGTTTATTTATAATAAAGTTGTTACCCCTGTTCTCCCTAACTACTATACGTTGCTTTCGCTCTCCCTTCTACTTTTATAAGTAAAAATGCTACATGCATGAATCTGATTCAATTAATTTATACTTAATGGAATTTTCACTATTTGCATGTTGCCGAACTATAATCTTATTTTAAAATATCATGGTAAATTAAATTCTCATGTGACTAAACTGTAATGTTGAAGAAAAAGAGTGTGTCTTTTTCTTTGTATACGGCTTTTGAAAAGTTGTACCCTCTATCATGAGAAGAAAATAGGAGTGTGTATTCTAAAATGGTGTCTGATGTCTACAATTTTCAAAAGTATTTGTTGTGTTTGATCAATCGAAACTAATCAATAAATTTATTAAACATTGAAACTTTAATCCCTTAAAGCATTCTGGCCTTTGATTCATTACTATTTTCAATCAGGGTACTAACATTAGAAAAGGCATTTTAACCTTTATTATTTAATGAATTTACCCAAATTAAAATGAGGCATATAATTTTTCAGATGTTTGTTTTAATTTTTGAAAGCAGAAATCCAGTACTGATTTTTTCATCGGTAACTATTTCTTATCAACACATTGAATTTAAATTCTGGTAATGTAAAATTAGGTCTATGGGATGTAGGCTGGAAAAATCCATACATCCACAGCAAAGAAATATAGAAAAACTTTGCTGCTATCTAGTGGATATTCAGATTTTGGCAACTCAATCTGTTAGCCCTAATATACTGCTTCTATCAATGGGATTAACAGTAGAGACCTTGCCTATTTTCTAAGTAAATCTAATTTAGATTTAAAATTTTTAGATGTTTTAGATTTATGAAGGATAATTCACATTTATCCCCATTAATTGCAATGACCAATGCCAGTCAGAGTTCAAAAGAGTAATCTGATGAATCATTTTGGGTATTAGAATTAATTCTAGTAGCCACAGAAGTCATGTCTCTCCCAGGCTGTATAACTGTCCTATTCTTTTTATAGAATTTTAAAAAGTCTTCATTTGTCACCAGTTCTAAAAATCAAATGTAGCAGGATTGAAAATCAGTAGTCTTGAATAATTAAATATATTTTAAAATAGCAAGATTTCTTTCATAATATTTAACTAACTTCCACATTAAAAAGAGAATAAAGGCACTGATACGAAAGTAAAACTAAAATACGCTTTTATAGTTGGTATATTGTTATATTGTGCCTTTTCTCTAATCCTAATATTTTAAATAACAGCTTTGGTAAAATAATAATAAGAAACTGAATTTGGGTAAGTGTTAATTTTAGGACTCGTTATTACTTTTTAAATGTATACCTTCAAAGACTTTTGAAATTAGAAGTGAAATTGAAAAAAAATGAGATGTTAGTCCAGGGCACTATGAAACTAGTTAGTTTAATAGCAATAGCAGTGGACTTATATACCGCTTCATAGGGCTTTCAGCCCTCTCTAAGCGGTTTACAGAGAGTCAGCATATTGCCCCCAACAATCTGGGTCCTCATTTTACCCACCTCGGAAGGATGGAAGGCTGAGTCAACCCTGAGCCGGTGAGATTTGAACCGCTGAACTGCTGATCTAGCAGTAGCCTGCAGTGCTGCATTTAACCACTGCGCCACCTCGGCTCTAGTTGATACTGTAAGTTGATTATGAACAACAAAATAACTTTAGATAGGTCATTGTCTTTTACTCATTCTATCTGTAACAATAAGTGCATCCTATGTTTATTCCAATATTTTAAAAAACACAAGATCCTATACTTAACCAGGTGTTTCTGGAAAGCTCAAACATGGGACTTGGGAGCAAACATTTCTTCTACCCATTCCTTATGTATACTGAATACAGTATAGGAGGCATTTTAGAAAGCTGTTTAAATATGACTGTTCTTGAAGGCATAAATCTTAATAAGCTGGGAAACCACAAACTCAAACTATTTAAGTTCATTTATTTTCATTCATTAATTTTTAAGTACAAGTTAAATCCTGTCAACCAGAATTATATTTGTTTGTCCCTCAAGAACTAATCCTACTTGAATCTCTTGCTTGCCTTAAGTACAATTTATCTTTTGTCTTGGGCATCTTCAGTCTAGGCATATATTAATAGAAGATCGTCAGAGAAAACTGAATGGGTTTTTTCCCCTCTGAATCATGACAATACAATGAGTGTCAGCACTATGGTAGTAATATAATATTTCTGCCAGCACTTTTAATATGATAGGCAACTGTAATCTGCCATATTGCCGTATGGGATATGTAAAGACTCCTGCAGCATGAAATTTATAAATCTGCATTTTAAAGTACTGGATTAATTTGACAAGGTAGAATTTGCCTCTTTTTGGTGGATAGGTACGCTTAGTGTTTCATGATATAAAAGAAAATCTAGCATCTATATTAGCCTTTATTTCATTTTTTTAAAAATCCAAAAATGGTGCTGCTAAATGCTTTATACTGTAGAAGTGTTCCAAGGCTCACAAAAATTGGTCTGGAAGAAAAAAGGCTGCAGATTGCCCATCTTATTCCCAATTTGGGAATAAGAAGAGCAAGAGAGGCCAGTAATCCATCTTTCCTTACAAATAGGCCAGCATACTCACACATTTTTTTCACATGAGGGAGAACTGTTATAGATAGGCAAAGGCATCAGCAAGAGATGAATGAGAATTTTTATAAGAACTTACTAAATTTATAATTTCTTTAAATGTATGACAAAGTCTACTTCAGATTTCCCTTTTAAACATGGATTATGGGAGAAAGTAAAACTGATAGAAGAAGCAGAGAGCTTTGTGCACTCAGATCTTTTTGATTTTTTTTTAAGTCTGCCTTTGAATATCTACATATTTATCCATACGTGCAAAGCTAAATTGGACTTGCTTCCTCTTTTTTCTCCTCTTGACATGGTCTTTAGGGCTGTATTATCCACTGAATTCAGTATGTGAAATAGAAAATAATTTGTTTGTTAGGGGATAATTTTAAAAAGCAAGGAATAGTAAAAAAAACAAATAATGTGTAAAAAATTCACACATTCTTCATATAATAGGATGGAATTTGAGATCTTTTAAAGAATCAAATACGGTGTGCGGCATGGTAATGACATCCTTCTATTTCTAATTCCAGTGAAGCAGATAAAGAGGATGAGAAGAAAAGGATCATAAGTTTAAGCAGATAACAGTGTAGCAAACCCTTTAGATCAAAACATTGAAGAGTGCTTAGGAAAATATCAGGGAGTTAGTATAGTTCTCATCCAGCTGCTGTCTGTTTTCAAAGCCATTTCCCCCTCACAAATATTATCTTGGGAGTGCTGAGTTGATCGCTAATGTTCCCATCCCCATATTGCAAATGGCTGAGAAATAATGACTTGCCTAAGGCCACCCATTGAGTTACTAGCTGAGCTGAGATTTGAACTAGAGACTCCCCAGTCATACTGTGTCCTCTCTTAACTGATCTGCTCCATAACATGGTGGATTTGGATGGGTTTTGCTAAAATCAGTGCTCTCCCATAGCTGGGCCTTCTGCTGGTTTCTTCAACTCTAATCCTTACATTTTAAAATTCTTTACTTCTAAACCAATATTCTCATTTCATCTCTTCTTTATTTCAGTGTGCTTTAGTCCTCCTGCAAAGCATTTCCTCTATGCTTAAGCTAACATTCTTATCTGCACTGAATCCAAGCTTTATCTCTCCTGCTTTCCTTTTAAAAAAGACCATTTCCTTCTTAGCTACTTTGCCTTTGCTATCTTAATTAAAGTGTAAGATTTCTGAGCAGGGGATCTGTTTTTCTCTGCAACATAAATAACATTTTAACACACTTTAATGTTTTACCATTGTAAATAGGGCTCTTCCTCCTCTCGCTCTTTCTTTTTAATAAAGGATGAAAATGGGCCAAGGACACTTTGATTCTTCTCGCAAAACAAGCAGATAGAAACTTCATTGGACATTAGCAGCTATTCCTTTGAATTTTGTAGAAATTTTTAATAGTCATTGGTTCCAGGCAGAGGAAGGAATTACTAAAGATCACTCACTCAGACTTGCAGTTTAGGAACATCAATATTCCAAAGCCAGGAGCACTGATTCTTAAGTGGCTTAATCCACAGATCTTGTCAGTACCTCTTAAAAGCTTACAAGCAATAAAAGGAGATGCAGTAATTACAGTCTTTTCCTCATCTGCTACAGCAATGAATCTTGTTTGGTAAAGAAATCATTGGAGGCTTTTTTTATTTGTTAGATTTATTTTCCTACCTTTCCTTCAGGATCTCATGGTAGTAAGCATAAAACCCCTTCTTCCCATTTTAGCTCAAAATAACCTTTTGAGGTAGGCTGGGTTGAAAACTGGTCCAAAGTCACCAGGGTGCTTGGCTTAGGGCAGACTTCAACCTCGCTTTTGGTGGTACTCATCTGTTTACCCACTTTTTTTAATCTACTATGTTGCATTGGCTCTAGTGAAATGCATGGCAAAAGGCTCACCTAGTGGAGAAGCAGATCCTGTTTCTTCTTGTTTCTCTCAGGCATTTTTGTTGGTTTGACTCTTTATTTTGTGTTATTGTTCATTCCTGTATTAAATCTGCAAGGCAAATGTTTGCAGATTCACAGCAGCATCAATAAGGTAACACAACATAAACCAGCACATCAGCTTAAAAGGAGAAGATCAAGGAGTTAAAAGTTAGGTGAGCCTTTGAGGCTGAAGCAAAGCTGTGACTGAAATCAGTCCTGCCACAGGCCTGATGAGCTGATGATAGAGTTTCACAGTGACCTGCCAAATCTCACTATTTGGAAGTGCACAGGCAAAACCTGTAGGGGATACAGTTATTCCTTGAGGCTTCTCTGTGCAAATGAAAATATACAACAACTGATTAAGGACACTCTATTTCTAGTGCCATGATTAACAGTCATGGATAAAGCTAAATGTTCATATAGAATGTGAAGCCAACAAAGGCAGATGCCCTTACTAATATTTAGTTTTTTACATCCTGCTTACATCCTGCACTGGACTGTTTCAAAATCATAGTATCATAGCATGAGAACTTTTTCAACATGTGAGGATAAAATACAGGGAAACCTGTATTTTAAAAATACAGGTAAGCTTGTATTTGACATACTGATACTGATAAATTATAGCACCAGAAGAAGCACAAATAATGTCCTGTGGTATGAAATTAGCTTGCCAAGAAAGTAGGTACCAGCAGGGATGTATAAGTTAGTGAATGCAGTGGGGGGAGGGAAAGGAGCATTGCAAAAGAATTAGAATCCCTTTATTCAGATAGGTTAGGTACAATATCATTCAGGAGCAAATATTACACCATGCTTTCTTCTTTTTTCCCTTGTAAATTATTCCACATTCTTTGTTTCCCCCATGGGAGGAAAAATGTACCAAATTCAGTACATCAAGGTTCACCAAAATAATGGCGGTAGGGTTTGATAAATTACAGCAGAAATTGCATGTGATGTAAAGTAAAGCTTAGAAAAATGCTGAATCAGAGTATTGGTATAATTTCCTATTGAAATTAGAAATCTAGACTGAAGTTTTGGGTTTTTAAAAATGGAAGGAAATACTTGTGCTGCAATATATGCATATATTTGGCTCTTGAAGCCTAAACTAGGCTGTAAAGGACTGACATACTCTCTCACAGGGTCTTCTTAAAGTATTTTTTAAATTTATAACGTTTCTAATATTTCTCTTTTTACCTGCCTTGTTTTATATAAATTTATGTAAATATAAATTTGTTTTAGATCTGTTTTATTTTTATTTGTGTTTGAACATCTTTAAACAGACTATCTTTGCAATTACTAGGACACTGTACAAAGATATGACCCAAACAAAACTTCAACAGAAATGGGCATGCAATACAAAAAACAAAACACATCAGCTAGTTAAATGCATGAATGAACAGAAAGATTATGAGGTGGCACTAAAAATATTGTATTTAAATCTTCACAGGGTGGGTATTCCATAATGGGAGTGTTTTTTGCTTTGTCACATCAAGCACACAAGGTAATTTTTTACCTTGACAAGACAAAAACCTTTTTGCATTATCTGCACTCCAGAACTAGGCCTGAGTATTATCTATGCTAATCAGAAGCTCTCCAAGAATATTCAGAAGCCCTTCAGATTACAAACATCTCCTAAAACAGACCATCTTGAATTAGTCCACATTTGTAAAGGAGGATGATTAATATAGTCAAAATTCTACTACAGTATGTAGTCTCTCTCATTTTTGAACTACCGGTTTCAAATTGTCACAAAAACTTGACTATATCCTTTGACATATAAACATGATGATGTAAACCCACAATGTTTGTGTGACTGTATGAGAGAGTGTGGGGGAGCAGGCAGGCAGGCAGTATCAGGAATAGGTGGTCAAAGTAGCAATAGAATTCCTAATCTAAATCAATGATATTGTGGTGAGGAGGAAGGTTGCTCTTTCAATGTTTGTCATGTTGTGGTGCATACTTAGAAAAAGAGTTGAATAAGACACATCTATCATAATCAGTAAGGGACGCGGTGCCTCAGTGGCTAAGATACTGAGCTTGTCAATCAGAAAGGTCAGCAGTTATTTGTGCCAGCTTCTGCCAACCTAGCAGTTTGAAAGCATGTAAAAATGCAAGTAGAAAAATAGGAAAAATCTTTGGTGGGGAAATAACAGCACCTTCAGTGTTTAGTCATGCCAGCCACATGACCACAAAGACATCTTCGGACAGCGCTGGTTCTTCAGCTTTGAAACGGAGATGAACACCGCCCCCTAGAGTCGGAAATAACTAGCACATGTGTGCGAGGGGAACCTTTATTTCTACATTATCATAATCGATATGTTGACTAGGTGAGAGCTATCTTATTAGTGGCATTTATAAGTGGCATTTATAAGTGGCATTTATAAGTGGCATTTATAAGTGGCATTTATAAGCAGCATTTCTTGACTAGAAGACAAATTAGCAAAGCAACCCAACTCCAATTGATTTGGAGAAGGAGTAGAAAAGAGATCTTCCTGATTTTCTCCACAACTGGCTAGATGCACTATCTTCTCCCTGTATTATTGTATTGAAATAAGGCTACTCCTTGAAATGGCACATAAAGAAATTATCTTTTATGTTTCATATTTCCAATGCTGTAAATATTCTAAATCATATACCTTGATGTACTGTTATCTGTGTTTAGGGAAATTCCTATTGCAGCACACAAGAAGGAAATTACCAACTTCCCTCATGAACCTGTTTACCACCTATTGATATAATTCTGCAGTTTAAGTAGTTTTCACCAACCCGAGACCTCTGGTCTCAAATCTTCAGGAGATAGGAACTAGTCTTTCTGGCAAGATAGGCCACTGACTGAATAAAAGTGGAAAGGCTTTTCTATTAAAAATAAAAATGCTGCCTTGTTAAAATTACAATTTCTCAAGGCATGGGAGAAAGCCTTGATTGCCAGGGAAAGCATGAGTAGCCTGCCATTCTAGAAATCTTACATTTCTGTAAAATTGCTAAGCAAACCTGTCCTGGCTTAGCCTTATCATATTTAAAGTATATTTGTCCAGCTTTGTAATAGGAGCAAGCAGACTGTTTGAAGGCCACATAGCTTTCAAACCTTGGTTGTGACACGCCAGCCCCATTTTGAAACCATCTTTATCTGGACGAGAAAACTAAAAACTGTTTGACCAACCAGCTCTCTGGCCAGTTTATCTTGTAATATGCCTTTAGCTCACAGAGCTTATTGATTTCCTTAAATTAATGTTTACAGAATGCTGCTGAATTTTACTCAATGGGACATTGTTCTTCTGAAGCTTAGTAAAATACGAGACAGACTGTTTTTGCTCTTAGTTCTTGTGCTGGGACTGATGAAATATTCTGATTTTTTTAAAGGCCAGCCTTGAACTATAGCTGTTTCCTACAAGTATGTTTACTCTGGGTACATTAGTAATGTGACACAGCATTAGACTCTAGCATTAGACTCTAGCATTCTATTTTGCTTAGATATCTCTAGATGCAACAGAGCTATCAGAATTCCAGAAATGAGAATATATTCATTTTTAACAAAATATTCAGGCACAATACAGGCTCACACAGTGTGATTTAGCATTGTGAAGGCAAGCATAGTGTAAGTAATAAAGTTTGACTTTGCATCTCCTTCTTCCTGTACATGTAAGAAGGTAGTTAACTTTCTACTTTTGATTAAACTACAGTTTCTTGTTAAGTCTGTGGTTTATTCTGATACTTAAAACACCAAATTCAAAGTCCATAGTTTTATATTCATTTATTCACATTCATATTGATTAGAAGGAGCCACAGCATCACACATTTATTTGCGATAATTAGAAATATTTAAAGTAGATTTTTTTTAAAAGTCAATTCTACTTATATGAAGAAATTCAGCTTTGCTAGAGCTTATTGTCATAATACTGTGTCATGGTTAACACATCACACAGTAAGCCCTGTCCTAAGGAAATTGTCATCCCCACTAGATAGATCAGAGTAGAAAGCACTAAAACTATTCTTTACTTTACTATTCCTTACAGAATCTTGCAAGTCTTCCCTTCCTGTTTTTCAGTGAATCAGAGAGGACTCACTTCTAACCACAATGTTATTTCTCCAGACGTAAACTAATATTCCAGCCTTCTTTACTTATGTAACAATTCTTGCATATTTCTGTCAAGGTCATCACCCTGATTCTCTAAAGAAATGCTATAAAGCACCATAGTTGTTTGTAGAAAATCTTCAGGTTTTCTTGATGTTTCACATCATTTGTCACATGCCCCACAAATGTTCTGGCAGTTTCTTGATAGGTATAAATAATAAATATCAAAACCTGGTTCAGAGTTAATAAACATGACAGTATAGATCAGAGGAAGAGATTTAAAGAATTTGTGCTTGGTTTATTGTAAATTATAGTTTCCAGTTTCATCTACTGGGAAGCTTGTCACATGTCCCTAGTCAGAAGACAGCCTTGAGGTCCAAAAGGTTCTTGGTAGACTTGAACAATAGGTATTTTCCGCTAAAATTCAGTTTAATGATGAAAAATGTAGGCTTCTACACTTAGGTAGGGGGAACGTGCACAGAGATCAAACATATGCACACATAGATGGTAATGGCTCCTTGTTGTATTTGTGAGATGAACCTGGGTATCCTGGTACACCAAAGATTAAGCATTAGATAGAGGTGTGCTGCTACTGATTAAAGAATCAATATAATCTTGGGCTACATCCATAGCAGTTGAGACAGGAAGTTATACTTCCAATCAGTACTATACAAGTCAAACTGCCCTCTGCAATATTCTATCCAGGATAGGAAAGATGCTGATGAACTGGAAAGATTGCAGAGAAAAGTAACAATGATGTTGATGGACTTGGTGGTAAAATCCTCTGGTTAAATCCTCTAGTTTATTTTGTCTAAAGAATAGAAGACTTGACAGTGGTTGTATTCGAACTACTGCCATGGGAAAAAGGGTAAAGGTTTTTTTTCTCTCCATAGTGCCCAAAGGCCTAAAGGATGGAAGATCTTACAAATAAAGATCCAAACTTTAAGTAAAGAGCAAGTTCCGAACAACAAAACTACCTGACTCCTGGAGTCATGGGTGATACACTGTCAGGCATGAACAGCAAGACTCACATGCATAGATCATGCGAGATCACACTACTATGGTCTACTTTACAATACAGGAGTTTCCACAGTATGGCAGCCTACTCCTTGAAACAATTATATAAGGCTCCAAGGAAAACTTAGGAAGAGTCATCCCTAACTCTTTTGCAATTGCATAGTGACTCCAGGCTAGCTCCATGCTTGATCCTCCATGCCAAGTTGAGTTCTTCCCCATATACACCATTGAAGGTTTTCAAATGAAGTTTGGATTGTGATTTATCTGGGGTGGTCTGAGGATTCTTGCCTAGACGAGGGCTTGGACTAAAAAAACCTCCAAATCAGCATGGTCAATATATACTCCTTTCAAATAAGATCCCTTTGGATCTTTCTCCCTTTGATATTTTCATATTGAAACACTCAAACTGCTGTAGTAATGTCAATTTTTCCTTTGATGCATTTCCTGGTGAACATTCCCATTTGTCCTATTTCAATAAGGAGAATGTATTACAATTTACATTGCAGAAAAAGAAGGATGTCAAAGGATTATTTAGGAAACTCTGGATATAGTTTCTTCATTGTAGCTGTTCTCCCAATTACTGCTCACATATAGGACAATATATTAGAGGAAACCTGGTATTATTTAAACTGTCTAATTGAAATGAATGCAGCTGATAAATTCTTAACAATCATATTAATTTAGCTAAAAGTAATTGAACTGCCTTCCTGAGAGATTGTCAAAATAAAGTTCATCAAGTCTCTGTTTAGGTTGCCCCTGTCTCTACTTCTATTCCAGTTGTGCTTATATAGGTAAATAAATATTTTTCCAATTTTCAGTAATCATGCTCCATGCTCTTTTAAAGTAGAAGAATTTTACTTTTTTATTTTATTAATAAATAGATTTCACTTTGAATAATCAATTTTTGAATGTTTCCTTAATTAATAGTGAATAGATCAATGAAGGTTAGGATGATAAAGCAACTCAACCATGTTGTGTAAATTGCATGAGTGTCTTAAATGAAGTTTTCCCTATTTTATATTTGCAGCAATGTTGCAAGGTAAAGTTGTTTGATTGAGGGATATATCATGTATCTATATTCAGGCTCATCAAGTCCATACCAATGGCATCTTTGTTCAAATCTACTGCGGGAAAATGTAGCACCCTGAAACTTCATAACTTCTCAGTGTATTGTTAGCTGAGGATTATAGAATTTAAAACCTGGCTTATACCAGGCTGATGAAAACTGAAGTTTATATTTTCTGGATCAGAAATATTGCACTCATGATCACTCCAAATTCAATTAAAACAAATTTCAATTAATTCCTTTGAAATAAATGATTTCCCAGCCTCACTTAAGAAATAAATACCCATGAATTTGTGAATTGGGGAAACTAAAATTTCACAAGGTTTCATAAATTTCATCATTATATTTTTTCCCAATGCCTGGAGTCTGAAAATGTTGCTGTTTCCTAGTTTAATAAAAGGCCAAAATAATGAAATGATCTAACCATATTCTTCTTGCCTAGCCCTGTTCATTCTATCTGGCAATAGGTCTCCAGGCATCTGACCTGCAATATGACTTTTTGCACCACGAATACCAAGGTTTGGAGCTGTAGGGTTCTGCGCGCACAGCTGTTGCTCAGCTGAAACTACTATCTATGGCTTTCTCTTCCATCTAGACCAGTGATAAATTCACAGATAAATTTTCTTTAGTTATAAGATTCATTATGCAAAAAAGGTTCTAGGACTCAGCTTATGGATTGAGTTGCATTTTTCCATTATCTTCTATACACAACCTCAAAAGAATTATGCTGGTTCATGATATATGTTAGCAAGACACCATTAAAGGACAGTGAATGAACATAGGCAATAAAAATAGCTGAATGTTTCTAAAGGGTTACTGTGTACAAGTAGGAATTTGACTGAGTTTTGAGAAAGCAAAAATGAATTTGAAAGGGGGAAAAGGGGATCCAATTCATTTATTATGAAAACTGAAGTCTGAATTTAATAATCTCATTTTCTTACATGGCAGATACTGGATGGAATTCCCTTTTGATGTAGTATACTTCTTGAACAGTTTCATGCTGTTCTTTTGGCAAGTTTCATTTTTTTATAACTTGCTAGATTGATGGCTGCAAAGCTGGACACGTATTAATAGGTCCTTTTAGAATAACTTATTCAAGAAAATTCTTCTCTGCGCTTTGAATGAGAAATTTGCTATAATTTGGAAAAACACAGAAGGCTTCTGTGAAACTCCTCTAAATAGGAGTTTCTTTTAAATAAGAATGTGTTGGCAATTCAGCCTTTTAAAACTTGTAGAGTTCTGTTGTGTAATGAAAAAAATTATCCCATAATTGAAGTATTTTAAAGTCATGCCTTTTTGTTATTCAGATTTTATGGTGGCTGCACATCCATTAAGGAAAGACCATCCATAGTTTTTCTCTATGATGGACTTAGTCATCACTTCACTGTTTAGAAAGAAAAATAACAAAAACAACAACAACAACATATAACTTTTACATTTAATTTGTCCACAAACTAGTTAAACCAGAAAGCTTGCTTTTAAGATGACTTAATTCTACAGCCCAAATCAATTTAAATCAGGACATTTCGACATAACAGGTTGTTACTCAAGATTGTTGGGATACTCTGCTGTGTTGTTTCTCTGGGAGTTTATATGCCAAGAAAATGTTTTTTTTAAAAAAATAACTTCAGTTGTTTATTTATTTAGTAGAAGATATTTACAGACAAAGTATAACTATGTCTGATATCCTTGGTAAGGAAAAAGAAACAGGTCCCATTTCATCTTGCTCCTTTACCTAAGAGATGATGTGAGGAGTTACTGAAACTGCCAAGTTTATCTGTTTTAAGTCCACTTTATCTGTAGTGCAAGTCCCCCAGCTTGTGTCACTGGTGTCAGGAGATAGATCTCTCCTTAATCAATATTTACTTAACAAACAGCAAGGGATAGGAGAGTTTGTTTAGAAGAATCATGTGCACATAAGGGTGAATGAATGCTCGGTTAAGTACTTCTCCTGTTTGTCGCTGTTTCTCTTTCCCTCTCTTCTTTTTCACATTCAGACTTCAATTTTTGTTTCTTGCCCTGTGATCATGTTAACGAATTGTGATCATGTTCGTAAACAGTTTAATAACTCTCCCTAGAGAAGAAGGGGTGCGTAATACTTCCGTTAGTAAAATGGCTAAAGGACTGGATAGTGAATCTGAAGGTTTACATTTTAAACATCTCCTCTGTTATAACCTGTATGGCAGCCTAAGAAATCCATTCTTTCTCCATTTCATTTTCCCAGTTGTAGTACAGAGAAATGGAGTGCCGGTTATAATTATTTTGCAGAACAGCAGCAACAAACATAATAAAGAGTCCTGTGGCATCTAAAGGACTAACAACTGCATGATTGCATGTGTTACTGTAGATAAAATTCTACTTCCTTCTTATACACAGATTCAGTATTCCTTACATATGATGAACAGAACAATTACTCACAAAAATCTTACATGACAATAAACACTATTATACTTCTGAAATATTTAGGAAACTATTATATCAAGTTGCTAATATTAATAATAATGGTAGATGCTGCAAACATTCTTTTCTGCTTTTGCCCTTTAGAAAAACTGCTCTTGTTTTTGGAGAACTACTGGCAATAACTCTCCAAGGTCTCTTCCAAAAGATCTTCAGGCTTAGATCTGTTACCATGGGAAAGGATTTCCATAGTTGTGGGGCAGGCTTATCTCTTCATGTATTCTTGCAGATCCAGCGTGGCACCTGGCAGCATTATTTTTAAGCAAATACATTTTATATGTACAAAATATGCTTTAAATACTTCAGCCTAATTGCACTTTATTCTGACTCTTTTAAAATCCACTTCTAATGCTATTCTCCATTGCACTCATATTTAATATTGAGAAACTCTGCCCCTTGGTTTATGTACTAAGATAAGACTTCTCTATTTTCTTTTAACCCCCTTATATTCATGAAACATATGTCTTTTCTGAAGGGACGTATATGTAGCAAAATGTTATCCTGAACTGTCATTCTCCCTGACTTTTTCCCTTCTTTGAATCCAACCAGCTAGGCTAAAAAATAGATAGAAAAGAGCTCTTTATCTTCTCCTCTAGAACAATTGAACTGGCCACATACAATTAGCTTTAAGGCATCTGAGCCTAGTTGTGTGTGCTTTTTTATTTTGTGAATCAGAGTTGTAAAAGCCATCTGAAATATTCATGCAGAATTGTCTGAGAAGCAGTTTCTGTTTTATTTACTGCACACTAGAACAGCCACAGTGGATTAGTTTGACAATACCCGTAACAAAAGCACAACAGCTGATGCGTGTGATGTTAGGAGGTGACAAAACAGTTAAAGTATGCTGCTGGCTACAGGCAAGCAGTCAGCAGATGCAGACAAAAGGGTTTGTGACAAGAATAACTCTCTCTCCAAGGCGAGCAGTCAAGAGTATCCAAAATACCAATACCCTTTTCTCCTTGACATTGTCTTCTTACACTCAGCATTTTATTGCCCTTTTATAGTAAAGAAACACAAACAAAACCAAAGTGCAATTCCCAGGGAGATCTGTTTTGACATAAAGGGGATCTTCCTTTCGCCCTTACTTTCCCTCTCCTCTGACTTTAAGGTGATTCAGTCTAGACGTAAACCTGGCATAGGGGACGTCTCAGGTGCTGCCTCTTTTGCACACGCGCCTCTGGGATTAAGAGGAGCAGTGCAAGGACGTTTTCTTCACTATTCCCATCCTTTTTGGGTTGAGATTATACAAAGATAACTCATAAGTGATTGCATTCAGGGGAAAGACAAAAAGAGAGAGAGAGGGCTTTAAAACCAGCCTGCCTGTTAAAAATTAACAAGGCAAAAAATAAACATCCTTTAAACAGAGCAGGTTGCTTCTTTTTTCCACCTTAAAGTAATGAAATCAATTTCTGCTGCTAATAAAGAACAATAGAATTAGGTAAGACACATGGGTGTCTAAAAATAGCAAGAACATCAGTTCTGACACACACACACACCACACACACACACCACACACACACACACATACACACTTCAGGCAGGGAAAAGAAAGGCTTTGGTCAAAAAGTTTTAAGGAACTGCTGAATATTTTTTTTGTCTACAAACTGATATTTCTTTCAAAAATGGGCCAGGGTCTCCAAAAGGGGAGAAGGTGGGAGATGTAAGAAAGAAGGGGGGAAAAGTGGAGACAAGGCTGCCTTCTTGCTAACCTTTGTAACTCTCCTTCTATTCTCTCTGACATTCATTCAGCTGCCAAGTGTGTTTGGCAAAAGCTGCAGCCAGCCAGCACACTTCCAGTGACCGCTAACCTTGGTATGTCCTGACACTTATGATGAGTATCTGCAGGACACAGAAGGCAGGCAGGCTGCTATGTCAGGCTTTTATTATGTACTGCAGAGGCTGGGGACAGTCAGTTTAATAAAACAAATCATCCTTGAAGGTAAAGCAACTGGGAGGAGAAGGGAGGGGGCTGGGGGGGAGGAGGGGGGAGGGAAAGTCTTTGCTGCTCGGGCAAAAATAAAAATAAAGAAATAAACCTCCCAAGAAAAGACAGGGACAAAAGTGGGGAGTGAAGGACTGCCAGTAAAGCATCCCATTTGAAGCTCTGGCATCAGTACAATTCTGTCTAGTAGACAAACACTTTTGTTGCTGGCAGATTAAGGATTAGCAGCATAATCCTATATGCATCTACACAAATTGAAGTTCCTTCAAGTTCAGTGGCCATTATTTTCTGATAAAATATTGAAACCTAAAGACCTACTGGTGAACAAATCTAAGTCCTGTTCATGGAACTGTAGGATTATCATGCTAAATGTGGTTGCAGAGAAATTTTCTTTGCAAATCTACAATAGTCCCAATGAATAATTTTGAAAAGTACCTTTCAGTTCTCTATATTAAGCAACATATTCACTGGAGAAACTTCTGCATGTGTTTAACTGTGCTATAACGGCATTATATCGCATCTGAAAAATAACCCTTCCTTCCTTCCTTAAAATTTTCTGTACTTTGGTTTTAAAAGTTCCATGTTGAATAAATACAATACTGCTACAGTTATTACTACAATAGTAGTAGTAGTAGTAGCAGCAGAAGTAGTAGCAGTAGTGGTAGTAGTGGTGGTAGTAGTAGTAGTAGACTGCCCAGAGCCTGTCTGAGAAGGAGATAGGGAATCTCTAAATTTGATAAATAAAGTCTTATGATGTTCATAAAGCCTATTTTATTAATTTTAAGCATTTTCATGATTTTCAGTCTATTTACTTTATTTAAATTGTTATGTATTATGATAGGTTGCGTTTGTGAACTTTATGACATAATATTAGAGAATTCTGTAATGTTATAGAAAAAAATGATTACATCAGGGAGACCTTTATCTGCTTGCAACATTTCTAACGTCAACTAATGAATTTGTAATCAAAGTTTATTTCTGAATCATTTATTCATGATTCATAGACAACCAGATTGTATGTATTATCTTAGATGGATACCAAGCCTGATTGTAAACAAGGATATTTGCTTATGCTCATGAAGCAACAGTTTTTCCATTATTAGTCTGCATTTCTATCAAAACCATGCCTGAGTTTGTTCATAAAATGTGGCAAGCATGTAATATTATGATTATTTTCTGAAGTTAAGATCAAGTGAATCAAGATTTTCCCACCAATCTCTATTCTCCTTCCTGACAGGAAAATTCCTATATTAAAGAAGCCTTGAAGGATAAGCAGTTGCTAAATCTGTGACTGCAGTAGGAGCCATAGGAGCAAACACCATATTTATCAGTGGTCACCAGAAAAGTTGTTCTTTATTTGTTTTACTATAATGTCCCCCCACCATAGGAAATCATTCTAATAATACTGTCACATGCACTTCTGTTTCTCTTCCATATATGCACATTAATCCATTTTTTTCAGGCTATTCCAATTTACAAGGAACATTGTCTTCTCCTTTTCTGAGAGAAGATTGTATGTCTGAAGTCCACCACTCATTCCTCCTCTCAGCATTGTCTTTCTTCCCAATGAATGTCAAGTATTATTATTTGATTGACTGTAGCCACCTGATGCTAGGAAAATGTTCTGGGTTCATAGTAGGGATTGTTGTTGAGTCTATAAAAAGAAATCTGGACGGGGCTCTTATTTGTCACTGAGGCATTGTTTCTGCAGATGTTTCTGCTGGAGAGATGTTCAATCTAATAGGTGTAAAGATGTACTTAGTAGGTCATTCTTACTTAGGATCAGGGAAAAGCTGCCCCCAGACACACACAATTAGCACAGCTGACTGGTTATTTGCTCACTAGGAAAAAAAAGATCATCTAACTCTCTAATCACTCATCCATTTAAACAATTAGATATTTTGCCTCAGAATGTGCATTCTCTTAAGAAATTATGGCATGCACCTTATGAAATGGGAAGGGGAGGCAGTCTGCTAGATTAAGCATTGAACAGTGCTAAATTTGTAAAAGAAGGGCAACATTCATTACGTCTCCCGACTTAGCAATCTTTCCATGCCATCCAATCCTATGGTTTGTGGTGAAAGAAAAGGGTTCTTCAGAGATTTTAAATGCCTTTGACAACAAGCAAACAAAAGAAAGAAAATAAACTTCAGAAAGCTTGTACAACATGAAGAAAAAAAACAAGACCCAGGCAATAATGTGAAGCTTACAAACTAAATCTGGCTAACTTAGCAATAGGACGTAGACTTATATACTGCTTCACAGTGCTTTACAGCCCCTTTCTAAGTGATTTACAGAGTCAGCATATTGCCCCCAACATTCTGAGTCCTCATAATGTTAATATGCAATACAAAGGAATAAGTCAGGCTCCCTGACAGGAACAAGCTTGTTGGATTTTTAATAATAAAAAAAATAACCTGGAGCAGGAAACTTTTGTAACACTCAAAGGCAACATTACATGTGGTCACTTATTTTGGCTACACATGAGGTACCAAAAAGCATTCAGTATAGGTCAGTGAAGGGATGCAGTGGCTCAGTGGCTAAGACACTGAGCTTGTCGATCAGAAAGGTCGGCAGTTTGGCGGTTTGAATCCCTAACACTGCATAATGAGCTCCCATTACTTGTCCCACCTTCTGCCAACCTAGCAGTTCTAAAGCATGTAAAAATGCAAGTAGAAAAATAGGAACCACCTTTGGTGGGAAGATAACAGAATTCTGTGTGCCTTTGGTGTTTAGTCATCCCAGCCACATGACCACGGAGACGTCTTCAGACAGCGCTCACTCTCTGGCTTTGAAACAGAGATGAGCACCACCCCCTAGAGCTAGGAACGACTAGCACATATGTGTGAGAGGAACATTTATATTTATAGGTCAGTGATGGCAAACTATAACACACATGTCAAGGGTGCCATGCCAATTTGGGTGACACTCCAGTGTTCAACATCTGACAACAACTATTTTCAAAAGAATGCCTGTTCTTGTGCAATTTTTGCAGGTTGTGGCCACTGGGTGAAAATGATGTGTACTCTTGCGCAACCTCTAGAGCATATGAAAATCACACAAGAATGGGGACATTCTTTCACATGGTTTTCAGACCATGGAAGATCATTCTCTGAAGCTACTACAACACTAAAGGCCTTGTGCGGAGCAGTCTTGGGTAGCCCTCAGGGGCCTGTCAAAAGAAAGAGAACACCGCCTAAAGATAAGCAGCACTGCAGATCCTGAGGAGAACTGGGCAACAGGCTGATTATATCATTACCTGAGGCTCATGTGCAGGGGGAATGTGAGGCAGTATTTTGAGTCATAGCGGTGGCAATAAGGCTGAAAATGAGGCCTGGGCTTCAGTTGGTACCACCAAGTATTGCTGTTCAAGGTGGCCTAAATAGAGTGGTGAGAGATAGTTGTTTCAGTTTTCTTCAGTGAGGGAGAGGTGGAACACACCATCATTTTCTGAATTTTTGATATGCGGAGCCCAAAAGGCTTTTCAGTGAATCTCTTCAGCATATTATTTATGAAGTTTCTACTTCTAAGAATTCAGAATTGCTTTATCTTTTTCTGTTTAACTTTACCAGTTATCTTTAATTATATCGTTATAAAATATTGCTCCCTTTTTCTTCTAATCCCAGAACTTTCATTCTCACAAACATAGCCATCTGAACAAAGATACATACTTTCACAACCATCACTTCTTAGGAGTGGTATCACTGATTGTGCTTTGAAGCACTAACATACTGAAAACTACTACATTTGAAACAGTTTTGCATTTTAGAGTTGGGGGCCATTCTTTTGCAGATGACATACCATTTGTGCTATCACAAATTTGAAATAATCCTTTATGAAACTTTCTAAGATATTTCTCTTAGAGCAGGGGTGTCAAATTCGATTTCATTGAGGTCCACATCAGGATTATGTCCAGGGTGGGCATGGCCAGCTCAATGTCACTTGTGTTGGGGGCACCTGTGGTGGCCCAAGTGCTCTGCCAGCAAAATGGGCTCCTGTGGGCAGCCCTCCCAAAGCTCTGTTTTTGCTGACAGAGGGTTGCAGGAGGCTGTGGCAGCCGAAAACAGAGTTTAGGAGCCCGTTTTTTCTGGCAGAAGCACTGTGGGCCGATCCTTCACTGTTTCCAGGGCAGCCCCAGGGGCCAGATCTAAGTACCCTGGGGGCTGGCTCCGGCTCCAGGGCCTTGAGTTTGACACCCCTGTCTTAGAGGGATTATTGTTAGTTTATAGAAATTTGTACCACATGCTTTATAAGCACCTTTTTTGAAGCTATGCATTGCATATAGTTGTCACTTAATGGCCATTTATTCAGGGACCATTCAGAGTTATGAAGTTTTGAGACACTTATGACAAGTCCTCATAGTTCTGGTATTACCGCATCTTATAGGCACCCAGCTCATAATTATGATGATTGTAGTATCCTGCAGACATTATAATCACTCTTTGCAACTTTCTTACCTGGTTTCCAACAAGTAAAGTTAATTGGGAAGCTGGCCAGGAGGTCACAAATGATGACCACGTGATAGCCTCATTTAATGACATGCAGTGATTCACTTAGCAACAATTAGGACTGCTACAACTGCAGTTACAAGTTGGTATGGTCATGCAATCTCTCAGTTTACAACTGCACTGTTAAAGCGATGGAGCTGTCAGTCCTAATTACTGTCATTAAGCAAGGATTACTTATTATTACTTGTAACAGCCACCTATGCTCCTCCTGACTTCATGTAAGTTAACTACATAAGTGTGACCTCCAGATTTGGCAATTCTTTATTCTGATTGAAGATAATTTATTATATAAAGTTAAATTTGATTTAGATTCCTAAGGAATCCTATTGTTTTTGGTCTGTTCTAGTGCTTATTGTAGTAGACACTGTACCTGCACCACGACACCAAAAATGTTTTATTTTTAGAAAATAAAGCATTTAGAACATTTGTTTATATGTATTTTAATATCTTCTTCCCATATCTCCTTACTATCAAATGTTTTGTGTGTGTTTTGGGAGGTGTGTGTGTGTGTATGTATGTGTATGTAGGCTCATTGGTTAACCTTAGGCCAGTCAGTTTTTCACAGAATTGTAGGAACTGTTGAATTGTGGAACTGGTTACACAGATTACTCTCATGTTTATTAGTTGATAGTTACATTTTCAGAATGTTCCTTACATTCTGATTTCAGAAGCAAAATATAAAAATGTTTCATCACAAACCATTGTAAATTTTGCAAAATATTGTTTATCCTTAAGCAATTGCAGGTAGTCCTCACCTTACAGCCACAATTTATATTGCAAGGTGAGAAATTTGTTAAGTGAGTTTTGCTCCATTTTACAACTTTTCTTGTCACCTTTGTTAAGTGAATCACTGCAGTTGTTAAATTAGTAACACAGTTGTTAAGTGAATCTGGTTTCCTCATTGACTTTACTCATCAGGTGGTTATAAAAGGTGATCACATGACCCTGGAGCAGTGCAAGTGTCATAAATGTGAGTCAGTTGTCAAACATCCAAGTATAAATCATGTGATCATGCTGCAGTGATCAGAAGTCACTTTTTTCAGTGCTGTTGTAACTTCAAACAACCATTAAGTGAACTGTTGGAAGTTGAGACTACCTGTACATAGTCACATTTATTAATTAGTTATAAATATTATTAATAATGTGTCATTAGTATTGTTAATAATAATATTAATTATTATGCTGCCCGTTTTGCCAAAGATGATTCTAGGTGGCTTACAATTTTGAATGTAAGATTAATGATGTAAGGTCATCTGATTTTACTTTAAAGTCAAGTTGAGTAAGAAAAGGCAGTAATGTCTATGGTGATGGGGATGAATGGAGCTATAGCAAACACATTCTGAATTTTATGAAGTTTAAATTTTATATACTGTATGGAATTAGGATAATTAAGAATTTGCCTTTATAGTCCTACCTTCTATAGATGACTGTGATAATCTCTACTTCCCTGTTAACTGGAATATTCAGAACCATAGTTCTAAATGTTTGGAGAAGCATCAGTCTGTGAAAAGTTGGTGTCTCTTCTATTCCTTAGTACAAAAAAATAGCACTGATGGCCTGGCAAATTTGTTTTCGTCATACCTGCTTGACCCTGGTTTTCCAGCGATTCATTTAAAGGCCTACAGCTAGATATAGAGAATTCAGTCAGCTATTCTTTCATGTTTTCTTCCTTTATAAGTCCATCTTTTACCATATTTTCTGAGGGTTTTACTTATGCTTCTGAATAATTGCTTTCTTCTACCAAAGTGGCACTTGAAGAAAATCAGAAATAAAACCATTATGGCATTAAACCACAATCTTGACAACTCCAGAAAGTAGATGTCCCTAGTCTAAATAAACAAAAACAAAAGGCAGCTTCATATTTTATAGGAAATATGCCTTTTTAATAGCACCCACAAAACAACTTGACATTTGTCTGCCTTCTCCTTACCTATGTCACAGTTCCAAAGGAAGAGATATATAAAAACAAAATTTAGCAAATGTCTCGCACCTTCCCCAAGCGTTCAGATGCACTTCTACTGTGTACAACATTTAATGGTAACGTGTTGTCAAGATTTAGGAAAGAATTTCTATAATTCTAGCAATTAGAAGCATCATATATCATTAGATTCAGTATTTATATAATTAGAATAAAACAAATGTGTTGACTGCTTAAAAGGATTTTTTTTTACAGTGACAACAAATTATGTCTTGACTCCATCCTCTTTCTAGCTGTTTTCACTTAGTATTTCTTTTGCATTGTAAATCAATTTATTTTTGCAAAATGTGTCTGGTGTTTGGGTACAAATTCCACCTTTGAGTGTATTCAAGCAACCACCGTGGACTTCAGTAGCTGCTGATCACATGTCTGCCTCATGGCAAAATCTTATTTGTGAAGTGCTTGTGTTTGATCTGCTACAGTGGCAAGAAAGCTTCAGTGCATTGTGTATAGTAGAAGAAGCTAAATTTTCAAGCTTTCCATGTAGGATGCAAAACATTTGGGCCAACACCTTTGCAACAATAGGGCATACGGATTTATTAGCCAATGTGGAATTGCAGACAATGTGTGTGTGTGTGTGTGAAGTGGGGGGGGGGGGAGAAAATCAATTTTTGTATGGATCTTTCTGGAAAGCTACTTGATCCCTATAAATAAAAGAAAACTTCTGCCACTATTTTTTAATGGATGTAACAAAGGAGTTGACTTTTATTTGACCCCTACCTCACTTTTTTTCCCTTTATATTATTTCAGGATTTTTTTCCCTTGCAGCTGTGTTTTTGGCCTTTAAAAAAATTAACCCATTTACAGAAATGTATAAAGAAATCCTACGTACAGAATTGTTTCTTGGGCTTATATTTTATTTGATTCTTTTTCCTTTCTTTAATAAAAAATATGTCAATTACACACTTTATGGCTACTACTGTTTGAGGCAATTGCCCTCTTGTATGAAGACTATATTGTTTTTTGTTTGGGTATTTTTTTTTAGTATTCACTGATCAGCTGTCCCAGGTAGTACTTACACTTGTGCTAAATTCAAGTCCATACTTTGAACAAACATATCAAAATGTTTTATGTGGGTCAAGCTGTCAATATGTCTCATCAAAATTGTCTTCTTTTCTGGCAAAAGCTTTCCAGAAAAGAATCTCAATCTTCTGCTAGCCAGGAACTTTTCATGAAAATGCCAGAAGTTAAATTGGATCCCCTATTTAAAGTAAAACATGAGCTTTGTTAAAGAATCAATGTAATTATTTTCCTTCTATCCAACTTTAACACTAAGCTGCATCTTAATATGAGGAATTCTTGCAAAAAGATGTTGAAAAATGGGTTTAGAAACTACTCAGCCTAAGCAGCTGAAAGATATTTGCTTTCAGAGTTACATTGCCAGTGATTACTCACAGATTTGCAACTTACTGATGCAGCCATCAATCTACACTCAGTACATGCTTTTTAAAATGGAAAGGTAGCAATAAGATAGTGAATGATTCAAGGTTGCTTGTCTTCTTGGAACAAGTTCCTGTTCTCCAAAGTAACAGTCATGAAATGTTATGAAAACAAAACATTCTTAATCACTTATTTTCAAAACATTATATATTGTCCATGCCAATTGGGGCTGCTGGAAGTTGTGAATGAACACATTTTAAATGGCTGTATCTTATCTATTCCGGGTCCATAACCATCACATATACAGAGTCCTGTGCTGCACAAACTCATTTAAATAAGGCTTTAAGTCTGAAGAGGGACCAATTATGGAATCACCAGAAATTGGATAACTTCTGAAACAAGCTGTTGAGAGTGAAGCTTTATCGGATTCTCTCAGAAACAATGCATAGGTGCCCTTTTCTTTTGCTGATTTTTAGCATTAGCTGGTACCACAGGAACACACAGAGACAAAGACCAGAGGTTACTTTCAGCGCATGCGTAATGCTCTTAGGGAAAAATAATGAATTCATATATGAGCATTATATCCTGCAGACCTCAAGGCAATCACCTTTCCCCCTCATTCCCTCCTTTGTTAATTATATCTTATAAAAACAGCACCCTCTAAACCCAGATGTTCATATTGTAATACTAACATTCTGTAGTTCATCTTTACAAAGCTAGCTAACACATGTTTTAAAAGTTATTGTACTATATATAACAGCCTTGCCTAAGAGAATAGAGTCCTGCTACATTTAGAAAATGCAGGTGCTATGTAAGCTCCCTTTTGAAAGCAAGGACTTAGCTCAGTTTCCTTTGAAGATCCAGAGACTTGAAACTGAAAACTTTTATTAATGCCATTGTCTCCTTGTATCAGCAGGTTCCAGAGAGATTCCTGGAAGTGGCTCAGATCACATTACGAGAGTTTTTCAATGCCATTATCGCAGGCAAAGATGTTGATCCTTCCTGGAAGAAGGCCATATACAAGGTCATCTGTAAGCTGGACAGTGAAGTTCCTGAGATTTTCAAATCCCCAAACTGCCTCCAAGAGCTTCTTCATGAGTAGAGATTTTCAACCGCTATTTATGAATGTATTAAAAAAAAAGTAGCAGACTCTCCCTTTTTTATGCCCAAGCTATGTGTGAATGTGTGTGTATGTGTTTCTATATTAATTTCATATATGAAATCAGATCAGAATCCCTTGTGATTTATTATAAGTTTAGGTCAGTAATAAGTGTATAATTATTTTAACTCCAGCTTTTATTTTACTTTTGCCTGTGACTTTTAACATTTTGGGAAAAAAACAGTATTGGGGCATTTTCTTCCCCTTCCAGTCCCTTTTCTTATCCCATGAGAAGAAGAATGATTTGAAGTGTGTACAAGCCTATCTCTATCTATCTATCTATCTATCTATCTATCTATCTATCTATCTATCTATCTATCGCTAATTACCTGGTTGATTTTTCCCCAGATGTTATGGTAAAATCCTACAAAAGGTGATGACTCTTTGTTTGTATTAAAAGCTCTTAACCCTATGGGGGATTTTCACAGCTAAAGTTTCTAACTTTTTAGTTCAACTGCTTAATGAAGGAAGTGCACTTTTTGTGTAACACTGTACAAGATATATAAATCCTCTTTTCTTTTCTCAACTGAGAGCAAAAGACATCATCTCTTCTAAACTTTATGACTTTCCTTCTATGAGAACAATGTATGCCCATATTTTGGCATCTTTTGCTCTACTATAAGCATATGTTCAAGCTTCTTGAGCCCTACTGTCATGCTTTGGGGAGAGGTACCTACCTACAATTTCTGTTGTTAGGAAGTTTGGGAAAACAAAAGTAGTGGCAAGTTCTCTCAGAAGGCACCACAGAGTTGAAAGTATGTTCTGTTCTGTTCTATGTTGGGCTCATCATATGTTAGAGGGACTGAATACAAAATTAAGTAGACTGGAGATGAAACTGGATGAACCCAAAATTCCAAAGTTGGAATGCACTCATTTTTTGATGTTTGCCTCAGCTATATTTATCTAGCTATGTTTCCCTTTCTCCTTTCAAGCAAGGCAATACTGTGCAAAGCAAATGAAGGCAAGATAATTTGTAGGTTGGCTAATACAATTCTGTAATATGGTTAACTCCTTAATAGAATTTCACTCTACATATAGTAAAAACAAAGGGGGGGGGGTTGCTGCTGTATGGTCTATCGTCATAGTGGAGCATTTTAAATTATTTTATTGGTCATGGGGAAATAATTCCTATTGAAATCCATGGAATCCAAAAGGGGCAATCCCATGCACAGGCATTTGGGGACTAAGTCCAGAAGTTATTTCTAACCATATGTTTATAGGATAAGTATGATGATTGATGAATGTTTTATTTTGGCTGAATTGTACCCTTTTACTTCATAAAATTGAATAGTTGGGTCAGGGCCATCTTCTAAATAGCATTTGATACAAATGTAATCTTCCTCTTCTTCTCTGAAATCTTTACGTGATGTATATATTTGATATTTCATATTTTTACCTGAAACATGTTTTAACTACTTTTTCATCTGAAAAGCATTGTAATATATGTTTGCTTTATTCTCAAATTACTATGGCAAAAATGACATCATCTCAGAGTGCAAGAATACTTTCAATATATTAGAAATGGATTAGAAACATTTTTATAGAAAATATTGTTTAAAGAAATAAACTAGGCACAATATATACTGAAAGCACAACTCTGGAGAAGAAAACTGTGCATACAGTTAATTGTTTAACTGTGCTAACTAACTTTCTAAGTTTTGAGCACGCTTCATGAGAACTGGATTGCACCTAAACATTGTGCAGAATTTGTATTTCTGTCCCATTGGCTAGGAAAATAAATGCTAGTCACTTTATTCATTCCTCAGAGTTACATAATTCATAACCAATGAATAGAAGTAATTAAATACTTTCTATTCTATAGCAAAAGTTTGAACTAAGCAAAACATGAGAGCCATGCATAATGTATTAAAAATGGAACTCTTCAGAGTTGTCCTGATATTTTCAAGATAATTTTTTGCAACGAAGAGCCACTGAGTTCTACTTCTGGCATCTTTCAATAAAGCTAAACTGAACACACCGAATGCAAAGCTGCTATTGAAAATTGCTAATATTTCCATACTTTCTATGACATCAATCTACTTGCATACTGAGACCATGATTACATACTGAGATCCCCACCAGCAGTTGATGACACAAGGGCTGACAAGCCCAAAACGTCCTAATATCCAAACACAGCAAGTTCTTTGCTGTTGATGGGAGGAGCTTATTTTAAGCTGCCATTTTCAGCAAGGACAGAATATGTTTACTTCTTGTTGGATATG
Source organism: Thamnophis elegans (assembly GCF_009769535.1). Taxonomy (NCBI): domain Eukaryota; kingdom Metazoa; phylum Chordata; class Lepidosauria; order Squamata; family Natricidae; genus Thamnophis; species Thamnophis elegans. The sequence continues at coordinate 90,831,177 of NC_045544.1, read as the reverse complement.
ATTGTTGGTATTTACTGGACAAGAATGCTGACTGGAGTCTAAAATGGAATTTCATCTCAAAATGACAAAAACAATGTTGATATTTCAATGAAAAGCGGGAATAAGAGTGGTATGGATCTAGCTGAAATGAATTGCAACAATCTAGTTCAAAAAAGAAGAAAATGTTCCCTGAATGTGTTTATGCTTTCTTCAGAGGTCTCTTTTTTTTCTTTTCACACTTTGGGAAAGTGGTAGTGTGTAGTAGAATTATCTCTATGTTATGGCACTATGGGTTTGTTGTTTTCTGTGTCTTTTGTACAGATGCAGTAAGAATTTATTGTTATCTGAACTGGTATTTATCTTTACCTTTCTCCCCCTTGAAATTGAATCAGATTCAGTCCTAACTGACCGTGGTAGCAGTTTTACAGTTTAGCAGATAGTTTTCTTTAGGATCCTCCTTTTTTTCCCCTCCCTTTCTTGAAATTGCTTTTTAAAGAAAAACAAAACATAAATTGTATTTTGGCTTTGGAGAGTAAAAGTTTACCCCATATACATTACGATAATAAAAAAGCTGACTAGTCACTGCGATGATGCCTCATTTATAAATATTGCTTGAGAGACAAAAATGATGAAAAGAGTTGACAGTAAAAAGCCTTAAAACCTGCTGATTTTTTTTAAAATGAGGGCACAGGCCTTTGTTTAGTGACAGAAACACACAGGGTTTCTCAATATGCAGAATAGCAGTTTTCTTGATGCAAAAGCTTTGCTGAAGCCAGTAAGATACACTAAAGCACACACTATGTTAAAGAAAAAGTCCAGTGGGTCTTTTCATATGTAATACTTCTAGCTAAAAAAAAACAGTTTATTAATCCAGGATAGGTTCCCATATTTGATTTTCTTCTTGACCGTTATTTTTGATATTTTTATTCTGGTGTGCTCCTCAATATATCTGACATAAGGAACTGGTTTAAAGTCAGTTATTAAGTAGGATCTAAAATCATTATTGGAAGATAATTTAAGATCCTAAATATTAGTTAACTAACATTACAAAACCATTCCTTGTCCCTGATATATACAAGGAACTTCATAGTTCGAATCAAATAGAACTAAATTACAAGAAGTAGTTTACAAAGAGAAAAGATTATGGGAAAACATATCTACCCTTCTGGGAGTTGCTATTTCAGCCCATGTGGAGGCAATCCAACTTTTTTAAAAATGGGGATGATTGTTATGATTATGTCCTTTTATTGTCTCATTTTGAAAGAAGCTTGCTTCTGCTAAAGATTTATGGAAAGGTACAGGAGGCTTGAAAAGGAGACATTGTCCTCATATTATTACAGCAAGCTCTTCAGCTCTCTCCATATTCAAAACAGCATGAAATCCTCTAGCAGTTTACTTTATTATCATCCTATTGTATTATCCCCTTGGCCATAACCAAACATACCCAACTAAAGCCATAGTTAATTTCTTAGGCACCATTTTGAAGACTGTTCATTCTTAGTAACATTAGTGCCGTAACCTTTAGCACTATTTGTCTTGAAACCATGATTTGCTTTTTAAAAAAGACCTTAGCTGATTATTCCCTAGTTATTTAATTGTAATTTCATTGTGTTAGTTGTGTTGCCTTTGTGCCTCCCAAAGCACATCACATTGAGTGTGAAATATCCATTTTTGTTCTATTTTAAGGATATTTTTTCATCCTCCCAATGATTTTTTTTAGAATTCAATTTTTAAAGAATAAAATGAGCACCTTGTGCCATAGATTTTGTTGCCATGCTGAGACATTAGAACAGCACAAGTCGCTGAAGTTGTCTTACTATGTCTCCTGTCCATTTAAAAAGAACAAGAAAAGGAGAAAACGAGAGGATAGATTTATTGATTTGGAATTTGAAAGCATTCAGACCAACAATTTTATGAAGCAAAGCCCCATAATCCAATTTCTCTAAGAATAGAGAGAGGATTCTTGAGAGAGAATCGTAGTCACATCATTTCCATGAATCTCACATGGATTTTTTTTTTTCATGAGTATTCTAATTTTTGATAATGCTGCACCTGATTACTGTTGGTTTCATAGGCAGGCTTTCCTTCTAAAGTCAGGACACTGCAGCAATTCTAAAACTGAGCCATGTCCAGCAATAGTAATTATTCAAATTGTCCATAGAATATATTAAAAAAATAAAAGATGGCCCGCCATGGCAATATAGTCAAAACTCTGCTTGTTTATATACAATGCAACACACAGAAAAAAAATGAGTGGAGCTTTTATCACACCATTAAGACCAGTATTTTGCCTTTCTTGACCATTCCTGCGGATATCCCTATACTTATACCTTCAGTCCCATGTCCCTCCCCACTTTTTTGTTAGCAAAACTGGATGGGACTGAGTTAGAAAAGACAGAAGGTACTTTTAATATAGGAAAAAGAAATTGACGTAGATAAATTGATTTAAAACACTTTTTTAGAATGACCTGGAAATTCTGTGTTGATTTTCATTTTTCTCCTCTTTTCCTATTCTCCCTACTACAGAAACTGGAGCTTATAGTGCGTGCCTAGACCTTAAATGCACCAGCAGAAGGATTAGATAAAACAAATCCTTCAAATTACCAGTTACTCTCCCTTAACCAGTACAATTATTCTTGTGCCTTCTGTGGCTTACAATTTTCATATGTTTGGACCTTCCTTCCTTCACGCAATTCCCCAGATGCAATAAACACTAGTTTTCTCTCCACTTTTTTTCCAGCTGTTTAACACAATGTTGATAGCTATGCACATTTTGTCTCTTTTTAAAGAAAATTAAAAACAAAAGCAGGAGAATAAGTTTTTGAAGAAGATAATTTTTAGAACAGTTTGATAATGCAAACTATTTTTTCTCAATTGTTTGAGCAGCATTCAATTTTGAAAATTTCTTGTAGAAGCCAATTTTTTGTAACGGTGCATATCTTGTGTTTTCTTAGCCTAACAAACAGTAGTATAGGAGCAATATTTCATACGTATTATATATATATATATATATATATATATATATATATATATATATATATGTGTGTGTGTGTGTGTGTGTGTGTGTGTGTGTGTGTGTGTGTGTGTGTGTGTGTGTGTATATATATATATATATATATATATATATATATATATATATATGTTATATTTATGCTGATAAATAAATAAAGGGAGACTAGTATAGATCTATTTCAAGCTATTTAGCTCTCATCAGCTAGCCATACCCAAGTTTTTGGGAATCGAACCTGTGCTCTATTGCCTCCCAGGCAGGGAGTTAACCATTTGAGCTACAGGGAACGACTCCTTTATCATATATATACATACACACATACACATACATACATACATATATAACCATATATACACCTGCTGATTATATATATATGTGTGTGTATGTGTATATATATGTATATGTATATATACCTATACACACAATAAGCGTGTGAAGTGAAATGCTTACATTTTTCCAGTGTAGATTAAGAACCTATTTTAGACATTTGTTATGCTTTGTGAGAAGAATGTTCTATTTGCAGCTATAAAACACTTAATTCTTACTGTATCTCTGGTTGTGTAATGGGAACGCTTCACATTAAATGATTTTATAAAAGTGAAAGATATTAGGAGGTAACAATTATTTAAGGAAGTGTTCACCCATATATTCTTGAGGTTTGCTTTGTGCCTCTGAGTATTAATTAATTTAAAGTGTTTTAAGTTTGCAGAATCATTGTTACTGTATTGAGTATGTGGGTGAACATCGATAGCCAAGGGGAATTTTTATAAAGCAATGTATATATTCAGCTTGAGGGCTCTTCTTGAACAAAGGCATATGATTTTAATAATTACATTCTGAGAACATCTGTTAAATTTATAGGAATTGCTGCAGTAACTGCATAGATAGTTGAAAGCATTCTTTAAAACCCAGCTCAATACTTTTTAAAGATAGATTTCTCTCATCATGTATCCAGGAGAAGAGTGATCCACTTTCCATAACGTTACAGAATTTTTTTCCTATGTGCACAATGTAATTTATTGGCAATGGATTCCTTCCTCCACAGGTTACTATTAAGTGAAAAGTAAAAGTGAAGATTTTGTGGCTTTAAATATAGGACTTTCACCAGCAGAACTGAAAGATATAAATATATATATATATATAAAATATATATAAATAAATAATTATATATATATATATAAAAGTGGTTTGCAAATCCCCTCAAAAGAGCATTGTACATGAAAAGTAATTTTTTTTTAATCCTCTTCTATTTGTCATGTGTATAATATAGTGATTATTGGTGTTTTAGTGCAAAGACTTCTTTTGGATATGTATTCTGTGTTTGGAAATTTTAATAAACATTGTTTTTAAAAGCTCCCCTTAATGAATGTAACTGGTTTATATTAGTAAACAGTTACTATATTGCACTTAAATGTTCTGTTGAAGGAAATACAGTTTTTGTTGGTTATAAACCATTGAAAATATTAAGAGTTTGACCTGGGATATAAACTGTCATTTAACCTTTGAATCTTCTTAGGGCTAACTCTGTTTCAAACTATGAAAAGTGCAAAATCTTCAGCTATTTTCTCTACTCAAACAGCAAAAATGTCCAAGAAATATATGGTAAAATGTAGATAAGATGCCGAGTTTAAATTTTGTTCCCAGTCTTTCTACTCTAGACTTTGTTAAGACATTAATATAATACTGTAGAATTTATTTAAAAAATTTAAACACACATATACATTTTTATCAGGAAGATATTCATATTAATCTGAACTCAAGAATGAGAGAAATATTGTACCTTTATAAACAGGAAGAATCAAAGGTTAAGGCATAAATATTGCTGTTGTCCCAGCTACTTCTCATATGTATATAGTTACAAAAGTTACAAAACACTGCCTTTATATTATTTAGCAATATGTTGTAAATAGCATTATCAAAGTTCTTTTATAATAAAAACCCTTTAATTTGAAGTTAGTACAATAACTGAATTAATGAATTCAATTTTTGGATTATTTTTAATTTTATTATTTAGATACAGGCAATTTCAACTGTGGGGGGTGTTTGTTGTTGTCTATTGTTCTGAAGACTTCGCATAATTTATTGGTTTAATTTATCCTAATTTATTTGATGGTGTACAATTTTGTATTGCCAAGGATGTACTGTAATATTAATTGATGATGTGATAAAACATGAAGACTCCCCTGTCTGTATGGAGGGGAAAAAAGGTGCAGTAGACAATTGACTGAAAAACTTACAATTCTAGCTTGGCAGCTACTAAATTGAAAAGAAATCAGGAAAAAAATGTTTTTTGGGGGGAGGAGGAGTTGTGGGAAAACTCTTTTTTGTGTGCGTTTTAAGCTTTTGTATACTCTCCAGATCTTTACCTTTTTGCTTTGTACCACTTAAAGGATACAGTAGTTCAATTGCCTTGTGTGCCTTCCATCTTCTCTAAATTGAATGTATGTGCAGTATATATGCAAGCTTGTGCAAAATAAAATATAAATTACAAGCTCATTGCTCCTGGCTTATATTCTTACTAAAATTCTTTCTTATGAGGTACCAATGTGAAACTACTCAAAAGTTGGAGCAGAATTAAAAGATGCAGAAAGGGACTAAATTTGTAGTTACACATGCTCCAAACCACTTTGCAGATTCCTTCTGGAGCCCGACGCGGAATTTTCATATAAAATCCAATATAAAATTGAGCACATTTGATGTTCCAAAGCCTCAAATAGAATGTATTCTTTATGAATTACTGTGTGTGAACCCAACTGATAAAGTGTGGTTCATAAGAACATTGCAGAAAGTCTTCTATTTGTAGTTTCTTCAGAAAGGCTTGAATAAACAAAATGTAGGCTTACTGTGATGGACAAATTTAATCTCTGACTGTATCTGTCTGTCCCCGCCTACCTACACAGGAGGTTCTGATCAATTTTTTTGTTATTTGCAGAAATAACAAAATTACACATGAAATCAGGGTTAATAATGATGCCTGTCTCATTGGAAGCCTCCTTGGCTTCCCGTGGTCAGGATTTTTTGTAGGGTATGAACCATAAACTATCCCATAGATCCAGTGTAGCTTGCTAGTAGGTTTTTCTTACATGCACACATACATACATATAAGCATACACACATATACCCAGACACATATTTAGCACACTTTTGAAGACAATCTCTTTTTAAGTGTTGGTTTAGCCAATTGCAAGGGATACAGTGGCTCAGTGGCTCAGCTTGTCAATCAACAAGGTCAGCAGTTCAGTGGTTTGAATCCATAGCACCACGTAATGGAGTGAGCTCCCATTACTTGTCTCAGCTTCTGCCAACCTAGCAGTTTGAAAGCATGTAAAAAATGCAAGTAGAAAAATAGGGGCCACCTTTGGTGGGAAGGTAACAGTATTCCATGCGCCTTCAGCATTTAGTCACGCCAGCCACATGACCACGGAGACATCTACGGACAGTGCTGGCTCTTCGGCTTTGAAACAGAGATGAGCACTTCTCACTAGAACTGGGGATGACTAGCACATATATGCAAGAGGAACATTTACCTTTACCTTAGCCAACTGCTGAAAAAATCAGTAAACTACATTAAAAATGGAAAAGAAAGCAAGAGTAGTGTTTTCCTGAAAGAATGATGCCTTGTGCTAAACTGAAGGCCAATTAAAATAAGGTTTTTACCTCCTGTGTTTTGCTAGAACTGTCACCAGTGGAGCAATATGGAATTTCACGCACATAGACTGTTTCACTACTATGTTATGGAGAATGGCTCCATTCCTCTGCAGTCCTACCTGGAAGAAGTCAGTTGTCTGCAAGACACCATGTTTATTAATAGTTTGGGTAGCATGAAAAATCAATTAATAAACAATCACTGCCCTCTCTTCCTCCTCTGTTTCTCTGGCTAGTCACCTCATCTTTTTGAGGACATGGTTCCTATGTAGAAGAGTACTACTTCCATATTCAGAAACAATCAGGCTCTCACGTTTGAGGCAGAGCTCACCTCTGCACCTATGACCTGTAAGTTGGGCATCTTGTCAGGTGGCTTAAAACACAATTTCAAGTGGCTAGCTACACTCACTCCTCTCCATCTCTCCACATATTAAGAGGAACAATTTGTAGCAGGTGGTGTTCAGTGAGAAAGGAATGAAGCCAGAGGATCCACTAATCATTTTTCTTAACTGGTCCCACATTCAAACAGTAAAAATAGCACCATTTGCTGGTTTGTTACTAAGGGAGAAGCGGAATCAGCAATGAGGGAAGAAAGCACAATTTATGCTGACATAGTCTTCTGCCAAATCAAGGACTGGAGGATCATGCTAACACAGCCCTCTGGTTGTGCCCTAAGAGTGCTGAGAGGTTTGGCAAATGAACAGTAGAGCTGCTCGGTGGCTTTGTTAGCCAATGAAGAGTCATGGTAGATTCATTAGTTAAAATTACAACAGCAGTGGTGGAAGTAGTCATTACTGATTGATGGTAGACAGAATGCAGAGGAACACAGATTTAAATCACCAGTGGCCTAATCTTGATGCACCCTACACAATTGTAATAGCAAAAACTGCTGACATCTTTCTTAACTATTCTCTACTATGAATTCAATCATTTCTTGGACACATCGCCCAATGTTGCTGATTCATTCAATGAGCGAGTCACTCAGAACTTCAGTTTCAAAATGCACTCCTTTAATGATTGATTGATTGATTGATTGATTGATTGATATGTATTCCTTAAATGAAAACTTCATGAATGGAACCCAGAGTTATAATAAGAAATCTTGGGAAGAGCTCAAGAAAAACTGCTAAGGATTTCAGAGGGATGGTGGAATCTAAGAAGATTGTCTCCGTCTTACTTTCTCTAACCACAAACCCAAAGAAGAAACTTTGGGATTCCTTGGTCTATAATTTCCTCTAGCTTTAAGGACCAAATTTCTAGTTCACATGGGGTTTGTAGGCACATTACACAAGATGAGAAAGACAGCCTTTAAGGAGTAATTGGAATGTTCTTCTTAGTTTCTTTTTGAATAGGAATTATTGGGAAAAGTGTTCCATGCACATACCTGGAAAATATACACGTAGCCTTGGAAAGATTTTCCCAAGTTCAGAGGAGTACAATGGGATGTACTGGGCCAATGTGCATAAATAATAATGTGCATCAAAATTAAAAATAGATGTCTATATGACACCTCATTTTAAACAATTCAAAGCAGTTGATAATAACCCAAAGCACATTAAATGATTCCAGTTAGGGTTAGAATTCCAATCATAGAGCATATACAAACATTTTCCACTGCCTGATTCAAAACAAAACAACTGGGAGACTCTATGCATGTGTGCATGTGCACATGTGCATGCATCTTGAGAAAGAGCAATACATACACACGCGCACACGCACAAACATCAGAGGTGGGTTCCTACTAGTTTGCACTGGTTCGGACAAACCAGTAGTGGAAATTGGGCCTGGATCGTCGAAGCAGTAGGGACGGCAGGCTGGCCACATCCCTGAACTGGCTCGGACGCCCACTCAGTCACATGCTCCCCTCCTAGCCACACCCGCCAAACTGGTAGTGAAAATTTTTGAAACTCATCACTGATACACATACACATATACAGTATATATATATATCTGTATATACAAATAGAGAATATATACATTATATTCTTTAGTTCAAGGTTACCGGTACTACAATATAGACAATTCTCCTAGTGGTAGAGAATGTTCTAGAGCCTAGAAAATAAAATCCATGCTTGATTCTTATTTAAAAAATATCTTTTCACAGGACCTTTTCTATAAGAATCCAGTAGCTAACAATTTAAAGATTATTCTATCCCAACCTCATCTGCCATTTTGATTTCCATTTGGACAACATGGCTATCGTACAACATATGTATTTTTTCTTTTGTACTTGATGTGCGTTCAAAGGGCAGTAAAAAGAAATCATGTTCCTATTTGAATAAATTATTTAGAATTTAGGCATCAATACTATTTGTTTTCAGTGCTCTTCGAGGATCATTCTGGTTGCATCGACTGTTGATTTTTAGAAATGCATGCTTGCCCTAGGAAAATGTTTATGCTGAGAAAAAAAAAAAGCATTTTAGATCCAATACAAATGGCCTGTTTTCCTTTGTAACAGGCACAACAAATGGGCAGCTGGGGGAGGTGACAAGGGAGAACACTTGATGGGGAAAATCTTGTGGCAACAGTGGCCAGTTTCATTATAGCCTTGCCAGGCTATGAAACAACTCTTGGGGCCTGAAAATCCTATTGCCTATTAAAACTGGGCATGCCCGTTCTTTTTTATGCTTCGCCAGCCAGAGATAGAACTGGATCCTGGGGGAAATAAGGAAAAATATTTATTACAAGTGTTTAACACCTTTTAGTACAAACAGCTATCGTCAGTGATAATTTTCTGCCAGCATGATGCAAAAGCCAAAGGGATTTTTTTATACATCTAATAATTATCAGAAGAAGAGAGACCAATCTTATCCCCAATCTTAATCAAACCAAATCCATATTGTCTGAGCAAAAGCATCTGGATTCTTGTGGTTGTCTCTCTCTTTTTTTGCTCCAAATTTGCCTGTCTCTCTTCTCTCCTTTTATCTTAAAAGAAACTTATTTAGTATTGCAAGACTACTCCCGAGATTCAGAGTAGCTTGAAAGCAGAAGGTGGGGTACCAAAAATAATAGATAAGTTGGGGCCTATAAAAGTCATACTCAAGCATCTGGAAGGGAACAGGTTTTCAGCTTGGAATGGAAAAAGAAAGCAAAAGTTTTTTTTTTCTTTCTTCTTGCTCTTATCAGAACCCACATATGAAGAGAAGGCTGGATAGCAGACAGCAATAACCTTGAAAGGAAGTTCAGATGAAGAGCTTCTATGGATCAGCAAAAGGCTCCTGCCAGGCTTTCAGGTTGTACTTTCAGGTGTGCTGCAGTTGGCTCGTATGTCTCATGACAGCCGATGGTTAGATAGTCAAAAAAGTTGTGAGCCAGTGGAGAACAGAGTTGAGCCGCAACACCAAGTGAATCGATCAACTGTAGCAGAGGAGTTAGCACAGCCAGTTATGCATTTCTCAGAGCATCTCTGGTTGCATTTATAATAATTTTTGCTAGCTAATATTTCATTTTAGACAATTGAGCATTCTGAGTGCCCTATCAATTGAAAGGTAGAGTAGGTTCTGAAATGATGTCTTTTTTTTTTTTTAAGGCTGGGATCAAATTGCCTACCATATCTCTGCAATAAGTTACAAAGAGTTTCTCAGGGAGATCATAGAGATGCCCAAATCCTCCTGGAATAAATTTTTAATCCCAGGTGCACTTTGATTGTTAGTGTCATTTTTCCAGATAGTTATAAAAAGATTGTTACTATGCATCACAAACATTTTGCAGTACTTGCAGCGTTTCACATACATTACAAGTTATTTACCCTGTTTCCCTGAAAATAAGACCTTCCCGGATAATAAGCCCAATCAGGCTTTAGAGCGCATGAGCTAAAATAAGCCCTCCCCGAAAATATTGCAACACAGCAGCAGCCATGAGGTGACCACGCTCACCGCCTCCTGCATCTCAAAAATAATAAGACATCCCCCCAAATAAGGCCAAGCACTTATTTCAGGAATCAAAAAAAATAAGACCCTGTCTTATTTTCGGGAAAACACGGTAGTATTTTATCTTTGCAATGTATTACGGTTTGTAAAATGTCAAACAAGCATTAGCTGAGTGATGGTTGGGGTTAATAATATTGAAAACAGCAGCAGTTTTGATGTCACTACATAAGGTATCAATATTACTGTTTTGCTAGATTTGTATAGAGCTAGAAATTAGTCTGTCAGAATCTTGAAAAACTGCTGGCAGCCAAACCAAATGATTCTGAATCAGATGATTGACTCAGTATATGTTCAAATCTTTATTTTGTAAATGAAAGGACAATTTCTTGTCTAGAATACAATCCTATGCAAACCTAAGATATGTTTATTGATTCATATGATTCTACAGTTGGACAAAAATTAGATCTACTTTTTGTTCATCTTGGTTGTGCTTGGAAGTAATCAGTTTGGATTTTGGAGGCTTAGCACAGCAAAACTTGAAACTCACACACTAGCATAGGAAATTCCTGTTAAAAGAGATGGGGGAATCAGAAATCTTCCAGCATTAAATGGATATATTTTTCCTTATGAAGTTACAAATATTCAGCTCCAGCATTTGCTGACTGAGTTCATAGTCATCATTGTAGATCTACCATTAAGCTGGAACAGTTGACATTTTGCCCACAACTTCTGTTGTGACGTTTACATTCTTTAACTAGGAGCAATGGGAGGAGAGTACATAGTTATAGGAATTATATTGCTCTCTGTGGTGGCACAGTGGTTAGAATGCAGTATTGCAGGCTAATTCTGCTAACTGCCAACTACCAGGCTTTGAGTCTCATCAGCTCAAGGTTGAATCAGTCTTGAATACTTCTAAGGTCAGTAAAATGAGGACCCAGATTGTTGTGGGCAATATGCTGACTCTGTAAAATAATTAGAGAAGGCTATAAAGCACTGTGAAGTGGTATATAAGTCTTAGTGCTAACTGCTGTTGCTATCCAGATGAATAAGAGAGACAAAACAAGCAGCTTTTCTAGCATTGGTACATCTTGCTAGAAAACTTGCAAAAGGATGAGCAGAAATCTAGATTGAAAAGAAGTAGGAAGTGTAATCATTATCTACCTGACATGTAGTCAGTTAAAGGGTGCCATTCATTTTCAGCATAAACAATAGCAATAGAAATTGGACTTATACAGGGCTTCATAGTGCTTTACAGCTCTAAGTGGTTTACAGAGACAACATATTGCCCTCAACAATTTGGGTCCTCATTTTGCCAACCTCGGAAAGATGGAAGGTTGAGTCAACCTTGAGCCAGTCAGGTTAGAACTCCTGACTGTGGGCAGAGTTTGCCTGCAATACTGCATTCTAACCAGTCTCTCCTAATGGGTTAACCTTTGAGCACATTAGCATCATTGGTGCATTCAGTTGGACGCATATTCAAGGAAGTCGTTTGAGGTTTGAGGTTTATTAGGATTTGTATGCCGCCCACTCTCGAGAGACTCAGGGCGGCTAAATCTGTTTAGATGTAATGTCAAAATGGTGTTTCACGCATTTCATTGTCTGGAATAGATGGCAACCTATGGTGGTTCTCTGAATAATCATGAAAGAAAGATTGCTGGCATGACTTAAGTACTCTTAACATTTTTAAGTATTAAGATGTAACTTGCAAAGGGATTTTAATTCATTTTTCATTGTAGGTAGATTTATTTCCCATTTCCCTGATTCAATGGCAATAGTAAAACATAAATGCAAAAGAGAGTAGACACACATATACATACATACATACACACACACACACACACACACAAAGATACACAATGATAACATGCTCCTTTCAAAGCAGCACAGTGGAAATGTAGTATTGAGTTATGAAAAGGCAAGCCACTTGCAAAACCAAATGAGGAATAATCAGGGAAGCAGCAGGAGAGGGGAGGAGAAAACATTGAAGAAGAAAATTATCCCGATTTCTAACTCTGCTGGAAAAATGTTAAAAGTTATTGCCACACAAAGAACCTCTTGAACTGCTCTGGCTTCCAAAATTTCTGCTGCACTCTCTGCAGTTACTTGTGTATGGCAGAAGCAGCATCTTTGTATTATATGAACAGTCTGCTTCATAATCAAATACCATCTGTCGCTACATCTGAACTTGTTTTCAACATCTGTGCGTTCTGGTCTTAACAAAGCTTTAAAAACTAATTCAAAAACTTTCACAGATCACTGGCTAAATATGTACATTTACCATCTTTCGCCTTGCTTTAAAATATTTCTTTGCTTTTTTGCCACCCCTTGGCTGCGAATAGTGAAGATGCAAGCACTGAGAGGCTTTATTAAGCTTATTTTCTAACAGCCTCGGGTAGCCAAGTGCAAAAAGGGGACACTTGCTCAGGCACCGAGAGGACCCATCATATCCTTTCTTGGTGCCAATACAGTCCCTTCCTGCCAATGAGAAACCTGAAAGTTGATCAGCTACCATACCCCAATTACTCAAAATGACACTACAGATAAAACGGCAACCAAGGGGAGAATCAACTGTACGGCTTATATGCTGTTAAAGTGTGTCTGAACAAATGGCGAAGTAAAATCCTGAGAGCTCTCTGGAGGATAAGGATGTTGTTACTTTGCACATGCTTCAGAAATGGGAAGTACATCTTTACCGAACTTTGGGCCAACCCACTAGCAGATGTTGACCAGTTTTGCTTATGTATACATCAGTTGCAGAACACTAAAAACAGAGATTAGAAATTTTAATTTAGTCAAGGCAGTTGGGCTAAAATGATGGCTTTTGTTGAAACCATTAAATAGAGCTGCCTAATGAAGTACAGTACCGAGCTGGCAGAGGGATTTCTGATGGGAACACGGCTGCCAATTCCAAACGGCAGCCTTGGAAAGGGTAAAGAAGGAAGCGTTGGAGTCTTTAGCGAAAGTGGAACAGCACAACAGCCCTTGTTGAAGCTGCTTCTGATTTCACATCAGAGGAGAGGACAGCACTTGGATGTGATTACTCTGACATTTTAAGCAGACCCTGGAAATGTACCATTATGGGTCGTTGTCATCCCCTCCTCAGTCCCCCCCCCACCCTATATTTCTTCTTTCTATTTGTTCAGAAAGGAAGCTGATCACAGAAGGTGATGAAATGGTCGTAAATTCACTTTTCAAAGGTCATTTGAGTTCAAAGCCTGAAGATGGAGTATGGCAAATTCTTTAGGCATAAGGAAAAGTAGTGGGAGGGAGAAGTGGGAGGGGGGAGTCATTCAGTCTAGTGACTGATTTCACTACACAATGATGCTTGCCGTTGATTTCACAATAGCTATTACCAACTCCAGTTCCATTATTCGTCCATTTCTTAGGGTTAATACATAGGTATTGAGGGGAGGGGAAATAACATCTTGACAGGCTTAAATGAAGCAGTTGCCATTAACTAAATGTTGGACAGCCGGAAGGCTCTTCTTTATTAACCACATATATGTTCAATATCTAGATCCATATAATTGCACAAGTTCCTCTGACAAATTTCCATTGGTCTCAAGGTGCTTCTGCAGCTGAAGGAGGTGCCCTCCCCCCCCCAGCCAACCAATTTCTTCATAGTTCAGGCTGAGAGACATTCATAGATCTAGCCTTTTATTAGCCCTTTGGACCCTTTAATAATGGGTGTGCTGACACAAACTAGCAGCATCAATAAAATAGCACACAGGCATTTCTAATCATCAATGTGTCTAATAATCCATGTTATATGTTTCCATTGTGTTATCGTTTGGATGAGGGCTTGCCCTAGACTGAAAGGTGTTTGAGGCCAAGAGCAATTTCAGATCCCCTCCTCAGATGGGTTCAACATTTCAAACATAAACAGACATACAAATGCAAATGCACACAAAGATAAAACTGGTACCTCATCTCACAAATAAGATGATTGGTTAGCATATACCCCTTGTAATTTTAACCTCTCAGTTTTCAGTAAATTGGGATGCCATCAAATATTATCTGAATGCAGATTGGAAAATGGGCAGGTTTGCTGTGTTTGTTGTAATGAATAATAAACTGTACAACTTTTGTCTTTGTCTTCTGATGTCAATAAGTTGTCAAAAGCTATACAAGGGGATTGGGGTGGAGGATGTTACTTAGTTGGTGGCATTGGAAGAAATGCTCCTTTCCTTCTATGATGCTGCCTCTGTCCAAGTTGCTGATTTTATTTACTGTGAGCAAGGACACACCCAACTTCTGTTTAATTAGACAGGTAGCCTGAGGCAGGATGTTCTAATAGATTTGTTCCACCCTAATGGTATTGTGAGGTGCCACTCCTTTACTTTCTTATAGATGAATCAGGGGTAGCTAACCTTTCTGCTTGAGGATCATATTCTCATGGCAGTAATTGCCTTGGGACACAAAGAATGGTGGGCTGAGCTAAAGCTAAGAGCAGGTGGGGCTGGTGCCCAAAAGTTATGGGTGGGACCAGATACCTATTTGTTTCTGTTTCTGACACTCCTTTTTTTTCCTCTTCCTATTCTTTTTATATTCCACCACATGCAGGATGGAGATTCAGGAGACAATTGCTTTCATCATCCCAGAAAAAGTCAGATGTAAAGGGCAAAACATCTGAGACACACCCATCTCCCTCATGGAGGGATCCGTGAAACTAAAAGCCTTCCTTCTTCCTATAATGGGAGAATTAGCTGGCCTGGTATTTACAAAGGTTATAGCACTCTCACCTGATATTCTATGCAATGTCCAGGTGAGATCACAAGAAAATGTTCTGTGAGTGTTGAGGGATTTGGAGGGGCACCATTGTATGCCATAGCATAGCTGGTGATATTTTGGAAAATATAGTAAAAGTAAAGTTACGTTGGTAACATAAAGTTGTATTCCCTGATTCAACCTGTCATATATAAAAGATGCAATCAGTAGAAATATCTGAAGAGAAGATATGAAAATGTGCAAAATATGAAATGGCATAGTTAATTTGCTCACAGCAAGTTATAGTTTTGTAATCATGTACTATTATAATCTAATATTTTTTGATGGAACAATGGATTTTTTTATGGAATATTTTTAATGCATTCAGATAAAATGGATGGCTAAAACAAGGAAGAACCATTGTTCACTAAATATATTTTATTTAAAGTAGACTTCATCGGCCTACCAGCAGTCATCTTGGGACATATTGAACGGCAGTTCTCCAATTCTCCAGCCAATAGTAGTATAATGATAATAACTCTAGTTCAATGATCTGGAGGGAGCATAAAGTTAGGAAAGCTTACTTTAAATGCTTAATGTTAACTGGATATTTTATACACTGGCTTTGAGATGGCTCTAATTGTTTGTGTTGTGTGTGACCAACATATTCATGTGTATATTCATCCATCAAACTCAATAGTGCCCAAATGAATATTACTGTGGTGGATTTTTCTGTCACTTCTCCCTTGATGGATTTTTGGCATATAAATATATTCATGAACAAGCAGTTCATGTTTTGTAGGACTTTCAAATCCTTAAATTCTTCTCTATGGTTCAATCAACTTGCATACTGGGTTTTCTTTTGCTTTGAATTCAACTTTTTCTCCAAGAAGCTCAAGGAAGATTACATTCTTCTCCTACCTTTCCTTCCTCATGGAACCTGGCCCTCCTAACCTATATTTTTAAATTGGGTACTCTCTCAAAGGGGCTCAAGGCAACATGTAGATTTTCCATAATCCCACTTCATTTTATCTTTCATAATAATTGTAGAGTAGATTATGCTAAGAAACAATGATTGGTCCAAAGTTGCTTATCATGCCATACTTTATTTGTTGATTCTCTACTTAAAGGAAAGTAAAATTCCTATCTACAATATTTGAAATACCTAGCATTCTGGGCACAGAGGTTCCAGAGTAGGAGCGAATCTTCCTTACTTAGAGGTTTCAAAATAGAATGGCTGACGTGTGTGTGTGTGTGTGTGTGTGTGTGTGTGTGTGTGTGTGTTATAGATTAGAAGCATGGACTCATGTTATAATATTAAATACAGTCTTTTTGCATGCTTTAACAGCAGTGTTTTGTATCCTTAAATTTCAAGTAGAAACTCAACAGCATAACTGGATGGCAACCACTCAGTTCACATAAAAGATTTATAACCTCCCCAAGTCTGTCTTTCTTTTCATTTTCTCCATCTGCACAGTAGAACAATGACAGGATTTTTTTCCCCTTTGTAAAGGCCATCCAGGCCTTCACATTTAAATAAAAGCTCCTTGCACGATTGCTGGATATTCTCATCCAAAAATACCCCCTTGGCTTTCATCCTAGACACACAAGCACCCAGTCACCAGACTTTCAACTGTTGCGAGGACCGTATTGTTATTCTCATAATTTGAGAACCGACTTGTCATCAGTTCCCCAGTATTTAATTTTTCATAGTGTTCTCAAAACCTTTCACATATTTGTTTTGATTTGCTCAATATTGATCCTTTCTCTGACTTTCAGCGAGCTATCACCTTCCCCGGCTGTTCAAAATAAACTGCCAAGCCAGCAGTTTGCAATTTTGTCATAATACATGTGTTTAGATGTCTGAGTTGCTGTCACAAAGCTTTTGGATCTCACAAATGTCACACTTGCTTTTTTTTTTTAATTCAGACTTGATTTATGCGATGCAATGACTGTGGAAGATAAGGGCCTTCCCTGGTGGAAATGTAATCCTTCCTTACTACTGTTCAATATTGTGCTGATTGAAGCATCAAACTGTTACCTTATTTGGGCAGAGGGTAAAGGAGAGTAAGAGTGGGACTGCATTACATGGATCATGTTAAAGGATATTCTGTGGTTTATATACAAAGTTATCAATTAGTTCTTACTTTTGTTTCTTTAGAAATATATGTATATACATAAGTGTGGATGAGTGTGTCTAGATCTGTGCGTACATATCTAGACTTTCCTATATGGCTGCTCTACTCCACTGTTTGTATCCTTTTTCTGAGAGCAGTGATGACTTTGAACCAGTCATGGGAGTATATGTACAGTATCAGCCTTCCCATCCTAGTGACATCCAAAGTTCTCATAATATCTTATTAGAAGGCCTAAGTCATCTTCTTAGTCCACTGTAGGCACACCTCACTCACCATTTCCAAACATCTGCATCAATAATGAGGCAACTCACAACCCAATATCGATGTGTATTGGAGAGTTTTCTATGAGTTTCTGCCATTCTCTGGTTCAGAGTCATCACTGCACTGAAAGAAAGGATAAAAGCAGTGGAGATGGAGCAGCCACGTAGGAAAGTCTTGATATGGGGATCTGTGAGATTTCTGGCAGCACAGACTACTCCTGGCACATAAGGAAAGCATGAACTGTGGGTTTGGTCACTGATCAGACAAAACAACTGAATAACTCTCTCCAATCACACCCCTTCAGCCTTAATAGCAATAGCAATAGCACTTAGATTTATATACCGTGTCATAGTGCTTTTACAGGCCTATCTAAGAAGTTTACAGAGTCAACATATTGTCCCCAACAATTTGGGTCCTCATTTTAACCACCTTGGAAAGATGGAAGGCGGAGTCAACCTTGAGCCTGATAGGATTTGAACTGCCAAACTGCAGGCAGCCAGCAGCCAGCAGAAGTAACCTGTAGTACTCTAACCACTATGCCACCATGACTCATAAAGAAAGATAAGAGATCATGCTATATTAATGCTATGCAGAATAATTATCTTGTGTAGTTTCTGCCCATTCTCTCCCTATTTGCTTTCAGGGGAATATAAGCATTTGTGAAATTCTCACGGATGATGTGTGATATGGTTTTGGACTTACTTAGTTATTTGTTTCTAGTAGGATTCATTCATGCATTCATTCATCCATCCATCCATTCATTCGTTCATTCATTCATTCATTCCCTGAAGAAGTAGGGATGGCATTGGATCAGTGGAGATCAGTGGACAATGAATTCTACCTGGTTCAGTCTCTCCAGGAAATGGAACATTCATGAGATTACTCCAGATAGCTGCAGGAATGGAAGTTTGTGAGTTAAGCGATTGGGAATGGAGGCATTTCAACCAAGTTCACAACCATAACATAGCCTGTATGGACATAAGGTTCGGCCAAGTCTCATTTCTTTCAAATGTAACTAATTTACGACAAATGAGATTTTCTGTGTGGTAGGATAAATCTTTCACTTGGTGAGTCATCATTCTTTCTGGTTTACAAAGAAATAAAAAAGCAACTGCAACAAGATTATTGTATGCATAAAGATGGAAAGATTCAGGACTACTTCAGTAGAGGAATGGTTGGAATATTCTAAGATGGCTAAACTGACTTCTTTGATTAGAGAAAAGACAATACCTATATTTATTTCTGATTCAACACCCCTTATGGACCGTTTTGGGTGAAATAGGGAAAAAATGAATTTGCCATTTATGGTTTTGAAGATTAAATAGGATAGATTACAGAAAGAAGAGAATTGTGTTGTAAACATAGCGTAACAGGGATATTTATAATTGTACTTAGAACTGCTGTAAAGAACATTATCAACCGCCCCTTTGTAGCTTTTTTCCTTTCTTCCTATTTTTCTTTTACTATTTTCCTCTCTTGCACTTTTAGCTTTCTCCTTGATTTCTTTCTTTTCTTTTGTTCTTTTTATATTACTTTGTTTACTTTTTATTTTATTTATTTATTATTTATTTATTAGACTTATATACCGCTTCATAGGGCTTTCAGCCCTCTCTAAGAGCCGAGGTGGCGCAGTGGTTAAATGCAGCACTGCAGGCTACTGCTAGATCAGCAGTTCAGCGGTTCAAATCTCACCGGCTCAGGGTTGACTCAGCCTTCCATCCTTCCGAGGTGGGTAAAATGAGGACCCAGATTGTTGGGGGCAATATGCTGACTCTCTGTAAACCGCTTAGAGAGGGCTAAAAGCCCTATGAAGCAGTATATAAGTCTACTGCTATTGCTATTGCTATAAGCGGTTTACAGATTTTTAGCAAATTGAGTCAGCAAATTGCCCCCACAGTCTGGGTCCTCATTTCACCTACCTCGGAAGGATGGAAGGCTGAGTCAACCTTGAGCCGGTGAGATTTGAACCGCTGAACTGCAGATAACAGTCAGCTGAAGTGGCCTGCAGTACTGCACCCTAACCACTGTGCCACCTTGGCTCTTAATCTTCCTTTTCAAAAATATTTAATAAAAATTGTATAAATATATAATTATATATGACTATATATACACATACACATGTACATGTAGATATATATGACTTAATTGTGAAATTGTCATATAGATGTATCAAGCATATATCAGACATCCTTGTTTTGAAAGATTTCTTGAGTTAGCAACAGAGGTGGTATTCAGCAGGTTCTGACCAGTTTTGGAGAACCAGTAGCATTTTGAGTACTTCGGAGAACTGGTACTACCTCTGACTGGCACCACCCCATCTATTCTCTACCTCCCAGCTGATCGGGAGGAAATGGGGATTCTGCAGTAATCTTCCCCTGGAATGGTGAGGGAATGGAGATTTTATAGTATCCTTCCCCTGCCATGCACACCAACCCACGCCCACCAAGCCACATCATGCCCACAATGCTACGCCCACAGAACTAGTAATAAAAAATGTTGAATCCCATCACTTGGTTAGCAAGTGCTCATTTTCTTTTGAATTGAATACCAATAGCACAGAAACAAAAAACAACAACAAGAAAAGGATGGTGTGCATTGTTATCATGGCAAGAAGATCCTAGAAGGCATTGGGTAAGGAATGATCTGAAGAAGTTTCCAGATAAACATTCAGGAATTATAGGTAACCAGGGGGAAAGGGAGCAGGAAAGCAAATGGCACATATGATCACATTATTATATAAACTTATATATCTGTTAAGACACAAGTATACAATTATGATATTTGTATAATGGCACTATTACACATGTGGTTATCTTAATGTCATTGCATTGACCATTGCACTGGATGTGGCTGCCAGAAGCATAAACTGGAGGATAATTGAGAAATTGGTTCTGTCAAAAAATTCCAAGAATATAGGCTAGATTGATCATCATTGCCATCTTTATCATTGTTATCATCTTGGAAAAGGGGAATACAAATTAGCACCTTATTTGTTGTCAAGACAACAAAATGGGCATGTCCATAAAATCAACCATTTTGCTTAACTTGTTTTTAACTTACTTATATATACTTCATTTTATGTTAATTATCCCTTTTCAAAGCTAAATTGACTTTTATGCAAACAAATTAATCATATAATATACTATGAACAAAAAAATCTGATTAATAGCCATCTAATATCTTTTTCTCCCCAATTTTTTTTCAAAAAAAAATCCCAAGGAAATTGTTCATCTCCATTTATCTGTGTTTCAGATTTGCAATTATGGCCCATCTCGTATCTAACTATGCAAACCTTTTGTTCTATAATATAAGTACTAGGTTACTCATGTGCACTGCTTTTTTGGTCTTGTTCAGTTCTTAGGTTACAGCATGGTTTGAAAACCTGATATTACAACACGACCAGCTTATACGAAAGTTGTATTACTGCCATATTTCTGTTAAGATGCTTATTTTCAAGTCAATATTTTCAAGAAACTTGGGTGAGGCAGGAAAATCACTATTGGAATGTCTCCTGTCTTAAAGTTTCTTCTCTATAATAAAATAATATTGGCTGAAAATATCTCAATTGTAACTGCATTCAAAACAAATAGATGGATAAATAGCTCTTTGCTGCCATTGAATGGTTATCTGGAGTTTTGCATCTCAAGGTTTGATAGCCCCATATCTAGATTATATCAGATCCCAAACCTCCAACAATCTGTCCCAATTGGTCAAGGTATTGTTTGCCAGGCCTTGTCATTTTTCTAAAATACTATCCTTGCATCTAGAATTGGGCAGGGTTGGGAGATCTACAATACAGTAAATGTATGCCCCTGAAATGCTATGCATTTATTGTGCTCATCTATATTAAATAATGACATCAAATAACTTTTTTAATCCAGCATACTGCCACCTAAGAAACCTCCAGCTTTTATATCTAAAATACTTATACGTGCATCTTCTTTATAATAGAAACAATTCTTTATTTCTGAAAGATAGCCTTTATGTTTATTTAATTAAATTATTTATTTTGTTGGGTTTACTCTTGAATTTTCCTTTGTAGTTATAAACTTTTTAAAATTCTTATAAACCTTTTAGATTTGCCTTTTTCACATTTGTCCTTTATTTTTTCCCAAGAAAATGATTACTGAATAGAGAAAGAATTACTGCATTGTATTAATGAATATTAACATGTTGCATAATGTTACATCTAGAACTGATTTGTATAATCTGGTCTTTGTCAAACTTTGAACAATTGAGGGCAGACCCTATCTTTATTCAGAGGTGAGATGCCTCATCTGGCAGATGTGGGGTGCAGTAAATTACTGAAGGTTGGGTTTGTACATGCTGAGGCTGTTACCGGCAAATCTAAAGGAAAATTCTCCCTCATACCAGCACCAAGATATAAAACTCAACTTTCAGGCATGTGGCTTTGTTGTACATTCTTTTTTTTTAAATCACAGGAAGTGGTATTTTGGGCCAGTCTTGCTCTAGAGTACAGGTGTCAAAATCACTGTCTTATGTTACTATCACGTGACATTTCGCGATGTTTCTCCCATTCGTGGAGCTGGGGTGGGCGTGACCTGTGCATGATAGATCTGGCCCAAGGGCTGCCAGTTTGACACTCCTTCACTAGAGCAAGAAAAAATAGCTTGTAAAAATTCACATACTGAACATCTTTGCTGAAACCAAGAAGTCTAACTTTATGAATATGTACTCAAAAGCAGAGCTGGTGACAAAAAGGTCTACTCCCAAGTAATGATTTCCAAATGTCAGTAAGTGAATGGTCTTAAATTGTCTAATTTATCCTGTTTCTCTATGCTGGAAAATTTCTCTTGTAAGTTAAAGAATGGTATTTCATTGATCAGTTTACCCCTTGTTCACTGAATAGAACATAAAGATAAGGAAAAAAAATCTAATAAAAGGGTCATCTTCTAAGATTAAGAACAGAGATATTCCAATCTGTGAATTCTATGCAGCCATCAATGTCTTCAATCAATCAATCAAGGTGAGGGTCAGACGTAAATGTCAGATTCTACTCAGTCATGTGCGATTAGTTCTTCATAACATCCTCTTGTTTTGCAAAATGCAGCTATGGAGATTAATATCTGCAAGCTGAAGGTTGAACGCCTTAACTCTTATAGATTGAGGTTCTCCCGGCCCAAGCAGCTCTTCATTTTGCTAGCTAGGAGCATTTGCCTATTTCTTCTTTCTAGCAACTAGAGGCAGATTTCAAACAGTAAAGAGCCTTTCCCTCTCTACACACAGATGCAGAGTGGTCAGTTATATTGCCAGCAACATTATATTTTATTTTTATACATAGCTATTAAAGGTGCCCCTCAAGTCCTGCTGTACTGCCTTATTGTGGCAGGAGGTGTTCTTGGGAGAGATGAGAAAAGAAAAGCCAAGAGTAGGAGCCAAACAAACATTTACCCAGCAGGTTCAATGAAGACATGCAGGTCATCCCAGCTGCCCAGCTAAGGCAGGGAGGCACCTATAATGGGCAGGACAAATATCAGAAGGTGCTGGAGGCAAATAATCACCTTACTTACAATGGCAAAGGAATCATTTCATACTGCATAGGGGAAGGCAGTAGTAAACCACTCCTGGATTTTAACAGGAAAATCACATGGCTAGACAATATAAAGTGATTGATGATGTGGTGCTGGATGATGGCCCCTCAGGTTGGATGGCACTCAACTTGCTACTGAGGAACAGCTGAGGATCTTTCTGAGTACTAATTGTGTTTATGACATGGCTAGATTAAAGCCTTCAGGATATCTAGCTGTGATATTGCTATGTAGAAAAAGAAAATCCAAAGCTGCAAAAACAGAATTACAGTTAGGCACATGGAATGAGAGAAGAATGAATTCAGGAAAGCTCAATACAATGAAATAAGATATGAATCAACTACACATTGACATTATAGGCACAAATGAATGGAAATGGATTGGAATTGAGCAGAAACAATCAGAATTTTTTACAGTTTACTAGTCACAACATTGCAACTGGAAAAACCCAGTTTTTCCATTTGCAATGTATGGCTGTGAAGGTTGGACCATAAGTAAAGCTGAGCACCAAAGAATTGAGGCCTTTGAACTATGGTGCTGGAGAAGACCCCTGTGAGTCCCTTGGACTGAAAGGCAATCAAACCAGTTAGTCCTAGAAGAGATCAACCCTGACTGCTCTTTAGAAAGCCAGATCCTGAAGATGAAACTCAAAATACTTTCGCCACCTAATGAGAAGGAAGGACTCACTGGAGAAGAGTCTAATGCTGGGAAAGAGTGAGGGCAAAAGAAGAAGGGGATGACAGAGAATGAAGTGGCTGGATGTAGTCACTGAAGCAGTAGGTGTGAGCTTAAATGGACTCCAGAGGATGGTAGAGGACAGGAAGGCCTGGAGGAACGTTGTCCATGGGATCGCCATGGGTTGGACATGACTTCACAACTAACAACAACAACAAAAGCAACGACAACAACAAAGTCACAACATGATAAACAAAGTGGGAACTGAGTTGCTTTCATGGTTAGTGAAGTTTTAATAATAGTACTTGGCTACAAAACAATCAGTGACCCAATAATATCCATAAAAATTTACGGGCATGTTTTTAATATGGCAATTATCTTAACAGAATAACAGAGTTGGAAGGAACCTTGGAGGTCTTCTAATCCAATGTTTATACTCCAGTTACTAAGGCAGAGGAAAAGGGAGTTGATGGATTTTATGGTGAAATTGTAACTGTCAGAACATGCAAAAAAGATATATTGCTTGTGGTTGAAAAACTACAGTGTCAAATTTGGAAATATCAAGCAGGAAAACATAATTGCACTGTATAGCTTAGGAAACTGAAATAAAGAGCTCATGACCACATAACCACCATTTTCAAGGAGAACATCAGGAACTGCTTTGAGTTCCTGAAACTCATTGGTTGAGAACCAGAAAAATTATGGAATGAAATCAAACAACTTTTGAAAGACACATGTGAAAGGAGACTGCCAAAGACTAAAAAAATCAAAAATAGTCAACTGGATATCAGAACAAACAGTGGAAATTGCCAAAAATAGAAGAGAAACCAATGCCAAGGAAGACAAAGATTTTGAAAAGAATCTAATAAAGCATCTCAGAGGGTTATTAGAAGAGACAAGAAGCAGTTTTACAACCTCTAACATCAAAGATAGAAATAGACATGGGGAAAAACGATAGTCCAAACTCAGAAGAAGGTTCCTGCCTCAAATTAAATATCAATGGACATACAATAACTCATTCTAAAAGATAAAAAAAAGAGCGAAGAATATACTGAAATTCTGTATAGTAGAAGTTTAGCACTCGAGATACCTTAAAAGATATTATCTATTAACATGTAGTAGTTAATAGCAATGTATTAACATCTCTAGAGGTAGAAGACCAAGTTATGTCAGCACTCTGGTCATAACCAGGTCAGAAGACTACAGTGATTGATGGAATAACCACAGAAATATGGCAAGCAACAGAAGAAGAATCTATAAAGTTATGCCACGCTAAGCTAGCAAATCTGGAGAACAACAGAGTGGCCAATAAATTGGAAGAATTTAATCTACAGAACAGTACCAGA
The DNA here is from genome assembly GCF_009769535.1 of Thamnophis elegans. NCBI lineage: Eukaryota > Metazoa > Chordata > Lepidosauria > Squamata > Natricidae > Thamnophis > Thamnophis elegans. The sequence continues at coordinate 90,805,998 of NC_045544.1, read as the reverse complement.
GAAAGGAAATTTAACAGTGTACACAAAATATCATATAAAATCTTTAATTTAACATGCTGCATCATTCAATGCAGATTAGAATCCTGTATAAAACAGGAGATGCCAGATGTTCAGATTGGAGTTAGGAAAGACTGAGGAATACAAAACATTACTGCTGATGCAGACTGCATAACAGAAAAAAAGACCCAAAGGGAAAAAAGAGAGAAAACAATATATGACTATAAGAAAATCTTCAATTTTGTTACAATTGAAGTACAATTGGATTGTACTTCAAAAATGGGAATTTCAGAGCATCTCATTGTCCTCGTGAAAACTTATATACAGATCAGACTATTGCTTGCAGTCATATAGTCATTAGTACTCTTTCTGAAAGTCATTGAGGCCAGTTGGAGATTTATATGTGTCCTTAGGGTCACCTGAATAGTGCCTGAATGGGTTCCACACCCATTTGCACTAATCAGGTGACCCTGGGGGCACAGAACACAAACACTAATGATGTAAGGAAAGCACCACAATTGTCCTTTTCCTGGAATTGCATCACAATAATTCACTGGAAAAGAAAACCTCTCTACTCAGACCTCTCTACTCACACAATAATCTTAGACCTGCCAATTCAGAAATAGGTCCTACCAGGTCAGTACCTAGTGCTGCTGTAGATGGTTTGACATCAGTTTGTCCAAAGGATTTCACAACTATGTGAATCCTCTGACATTTGTCCTGCTCTGAGTCCAGCGAGCTTGTTGGGGAGACATTTCAGTATAAATGCCTCCTGAGAAACCGTTCCATGGGGAAATTGCCAACCTGGGACAGCTGCTGTCGAGTGCCTGCTGTCCCTTCCTGCCACTCCCCCTTCTTCAATGCAAGTGAAAGAACGCTAAAAGACTAAGACTGCTGGGGCAAAGCCAACAAGAGCTAAAGATCTTGCAGCTGGTTGCACCACCTGGGCCTTGGGCCATGCCATAAGTGGAAGACAGAAAAGATGGATAATTTCACACTCAGGGACACAGCGTTAGAGAGGTGGCTGTGAATCACTCTGCACTCTCTTCAAGGACCTTGTGCTGGGCTGTAGAAGGGATCCACCAATGAATGGAGAGAGAGCAGTCTTCTCACTGCCAAGACAAATCTGTATAAAGGGTCAGATGCTTTTTTTTAAGGGATATTTTTTTCATAGTAAGTGGCCAATTCAAAACAGCTTATAAAATTTCCTTTTCAGTTACATAAGAAGCCACTAATTTTCATTAGTTCATGACATAGTTTAAATATGATTTTTTTTTAATGGCTGAAATGGGATGATATTTTTTTTCTTAGATGAAGGAGCTTTTCTTAGATCCACTGATTAATGAAATGCAATTGCACCTATTTTATTCCCTGACAATGAAGTGAATTTGGGTGGGTTTAATCTAATATATTGGTTAGCTGAATCATTTGCACTAGAACGTACTATGCAGTTTTAAGCATGCTACTTCCTTGTTTCATTTTAATTCTCATTAAAATCATTAAAATTCTGAGAATTTTCATTTTCTATGTCATCTATTCCTAGTAAGCGATGACACATGGTATCTAATGTGAGTGCAACATGTTGATATAGAGTGAGTAAGAATCAAATGTCATAAGCCTAAGTATTTAAACAATAAGAAATGGCAGATATAAAATTTCTTAGCCATGAGAGTTCACTTGAAATACTGTTATGATGGGGAATCCATTCAAAGACCTAGTAACCTTAATCAGTTTTATAGCATCTTTGACTGGAAAAATACATATACTGTGTACTGTCATTGTTGCTGTTGTTGATAGTGATAAAACCAGTACCTAGAAGCTACACAGATTTTCATCATTTCTTCCTAGCTTTTCTTCTTTATTAGTTAGAAAATAATCACTGGTTTATGTAGTGTAACATTTTAAAAAAAGAATATAGAAGCCATTCCATGCTGTGATTTTAAAATAGAAGATCACACATTAATATGTAGGAAATCATGTGCATAAAGAGTCTTAAATGATTCAGATGTCGGGATGGTATGCTAAGGAAATTGGAAGACACTACGCACAATACCTCTCTTTTACCAATTGGCTTCCCTGTGGGGGAATTAGCATCTGACCTTGCCCGAATGCAATACTATCAAATCTGAGTTTTGAAAATCCATATAACCAATAGTTGTCAGCAAAGAATTATATATGTATCTCTCCAATGTCATTAAGTTCTGGGGAAATTTGCAGATTTGCCTAGCCTGATACTATCAGCCTAACTAGGTAGACCAGACCAGGAAACCAATTCCATGGAACCACTAAAATTATTCACATTGAGATTGGTCATAATAACAGAATCCTGCAGCATACTATACAGGGATACTATAAGCTTAAATGCTATTTCTATTCATATCTCATTGAATATTTCAACAATTCCACATCCAGGTACAACAATCAAGTAAATGGTTCTGGACTTTGAAGAAATCAGAAGTCAGAAACAAGAAATTGTAATATTAGGAAGACTAGCTCTAGGCCCAAGGGAGATAATCATATGCCATCAATTGTCTTGGGTAGTAACTTTTTCCCCAGAATGCCAAGATGAGACAGCTAGAACAGCAGGCCCCAACCTTTTGGGCACCAGGGACTGGTTCCATGGAGAGAAGGAGGGGACGTAGTTTCGTGTGCTGTCTGCATTCCTTGGATGGGGCTTCACTTGTTTTGGCAGTCCTGTTTCTGGTATGCCGCAACCTGTACCAGGCCACGGACCCGGGTGGGTGGATGAGAACCCCTGAGGCAAAAGCAAAGTTTTCTTTTGTGATAATTCCTGAACACTTTAGAATGAAATATAAATGAAAGCAGGCTTCCTTCATTTTCAAGCAATTTAATTCAATTAAAAATAAATAACACTCTGTGGCTCAGTAGATATTTTGATATTAAATATTGTACTTAACTTCGCTTCAACTACATTTAACTACAAAATGCCATTGCAGTGATACGACTAACACCAAGTAACTCTTTATATCCCTATGGCATAATTTCTCTACCCCTCATCAAATCCATGAGCCTACACTCCATGAATATCAGTTCTGCTACTTTGACCCATAGAGACTGCTGTCTTTACGCTGTGTGTCACCTAACATATCTTACACCAGGGACTAATTTTCTTAGAAGAAAGCTATTTTGGAAAGATTTAAGTAATCCAGCATGGACCTCAAACTCTCGGAGCATGCAGAGACCTAGGAAAATAAAAGTAATTTGGGGACTTTGAACAGATCAAATGATAAAACTGTATGGAAAACTGGTTTAGATTCTCTTTCAGTCTATTGCTAATAAATTTCTGGTAATAAGATTGCACTTCAGCATTTAGCACTGCATCAAGTTCAGAGAAGCAGAAGCAGTGAAAGACAAACAATAACAGAAGGAACACAACAGAGACTATCATGTAGTAATAACCTCATAATTGTGTGTTTAATGAAGACATTATGTGTTGGACTAAAGTTTTTTTCTAGCAATTATTTTTATTATTTTTGGTTTTGTTAGCTTTCTCATGTAAGTGAGTAGGAGCTTGATTTATCTAGAAAAAGATAGTCCTTCACAACAAGGTGTTTTTGTCACTCTCACTAAGGAAAAGAATTGCCACAATCATTGGAAAGCAATCAGAGGTGGTATTCAGCAGGTTCTGACCAGTTCTGGAGAACAGGTAATGGAAAATTTTAGTAGTTTGAAGAATTGGTAACTACCACCTCTTTCTGGCCCCTTCCCCATCTATTCTCTGCCTCCCAAGTCCCAGCTGATCTGGAGGAAATGGAGATTTTGCAGTATCCTTCCCCTGGAGTAGGATGGGAATAGAAATTTTACAGTATCCCTCCCCTGCCACACACACCAAACCATGCCACACCCACCAAGCAACACCATGCCCACCAAGCCTGCCACACCCACCAAGCCACCCCACCAGAACTGGTAGTAAAAAAAATTGAATCCCACCACTGAAAGCAATGATTATGTCAGGTAGTAGCATAGTGTAAGAGGATGGACAGAAGAAAAGGAGCAAGGGAAGGGGGAAGGAGGAAGGGAAGAAAGGAAGGAAGGAAAGAGAGGAGGGAGATTTTACCTACTGCTAGATGTCAATAAGCAGTACACACTGTGAATATTACTGATATATCTGTCTCTAAGAAAATTTATGAAGAGTTGGAATAAGTTGTACTAGTGCAAATTTTGGATTGGGGGTTGAGGGAAGAGTCATATGATAATTATGAATTTCTCAAACCAAATCAAAATGGATTTTAGACTGAATTTGTATACTATGTTTGGGTTAGCAATTACCAAGGATGAAAGCCAACATTCAGCAAAGGCAGTATACAGCAAAGAGTTTTGGTAATTTATGTGTGATAAGATCTTTATGTCACAAATTTGAAGCAACAACAGGAACTGATTACTACAGATAAATGATTAAAATATGGGGTGGGAGTGAGAATGACCATCTCTAGGTAGAAAAATGCATTTTTACCTAAAGACCCAAGTGTTTGGAGATTTCCCAGCTTGTTTTAATTTCTCTAAGCAAATGAGAGCCCTCAAGGCTCATTAGGGCTATTTACACAGTTCTTAACTGGAAAAAATTAGATCTACACAAAAAATGAATAAATAAGTAAACTAATGTGAAATGTGAATGAGCTAATCATGTTTGAAATGGAGTTCCAAGTCGGAGAGATGACATGCTGAAAACTCCAGCCAGCTGAGGCCATTTCTTTGACTTGACTTCCCCTTGCTTACTATTATGGAGATAAGTCTATGGGGAGAAAATGTAGAAGAATGGAAACAAAGAGTGATTATGCACAGCATTGGCAAAGGACAGAAACAAAGGATGGGGGGAGCAGAATCCCAAACCTTGAATCGTAATTCTATGCGCTTAACAGAAGAACACTCAAGACAGAGGAACTCTGAGTCTCTTCCATTTGCCACTTACGATAATGTCATGACAAAACCAATAGAATCGAGAAGAAAATAACATCCAGCATTCAATTTCTTGTTAACAACAAGCCTGTGCTAACTCCCATTTTATTTAGCACAAATATATTTTAAAATATGGAGAATCACTACTTTGAGAGAGTTTAGGAAAGTGCCTTCTGGTAGCCTATTAGTATGTAAATAGCATCTTATGGTTTCTAAAGCATTCATAAACAGTGGCAGGGAGTTTAAACCTTCTGTTTCGTTTTCCCACAATGCCCTGTAAGTAGCACACTTCAAGGGCTTTGCAGAAAATTAAAAACCATAATTCTTCCCAGAATATGGCCTTTCCCCAAACTGTGGTTAACTTAACCAATACTCTTTCATAATTCTGAGTCTCGGCACCTCTCACTGTAGATACGCAGTAGCATTCTGTTATCTCAAGACCAATTCATTTTTTACTGCTGCCTATTCGATCCCTATACAGGTGCTCCTTGACTTACAATCATAACTGAGCCCAACATTTCTGTTGCTCAGGCACTTGTTAAATTTTGCCCCATTTTCCAACCTTTTTTCCTGCATTTGTTAAGTGAATCACTGCAGTTCTTAAGTTAATAACATGGTTGTTAAGTGAATCTGGCTTCCCCATTGACTTTGCTTGTCAGAAGGCTGCAAAAGGGGATCACATGACGCCAGGATGTTGCAACAATCATAAATGGGGATCAGTTGCCAAGCTTCTGAATTTTGATCACGTGACCATGGGGATGCTGCAATGGTTGTAAGTGTGAAAAACAGTCATAAGTCATCTTTTTCAGTGATGTTGTAAGTTTAGTCACTAAATGAACTATTGTAAGTTGAGGACTCCCTGTAGTTGGAGGATACCATGGGTTAAAACCAGAAAGGCAAAATATAAGCTATTCCATTAAATATTGCCATTTCCCTGCCTAACCATAGAACTCTAAGGCACTCACCAGTTCTGTTGAGGCTCCTGGAGTGGTGTCACCATTGGAAGATAAGGTAAGCTGCCACTGGGTGTCTGTCTGTGGAAATTTTAGAAGCCTAAGAAAGAAGATGGATTTCCATTAACTGAAGTGGGAGTTTTGATTCAAACTTGACAAAATCAATAGGTTCTCAAGGCAGAATATGCATATGATTAACATGCCTAAATTGCTTACTGTTAAAACTCCTAAATGCTTTCTAGACTTCTTCATGTGATAATATTCCAATCCAAAATTTTTATCTGCGTAGTTTGTTTTTACATTGTAGAAAAAAAAAATAAGAGCTGCAATGAAATAGATATCTATACGTTGTCTTCTGATTACCCTACGGTAAGAGTAGGTAGCTAATAGCCTATATACTATAAGTTTGCTTCAGCCGTTCATCAATATATTAAATTGGCAAAAAGATATAATGGTTAAGATACTGGACTAAAACCAAGATATGAGTTCTACTCCTACCTTAGGGATGAAGCGGGCTATATGTCTTTGAGCCAGTCACTGTTTTCCAGACCAACCTAGCTGATGGAGTTGTAGAAAAAATATAAGGAAGGAGCACTACGTATAAATTAAAGTTGGAACACATGTCTACTAAATAAATAACATGGCTGATTTGAGGAGGCGGGTGTAGTATGGTTCTTCATTCTCATATATGGAGAAAATGTGAATTGTTAAGCTTTTACCAGAATTTAGTTGAGCAACATTTTTATTCATTTGCATTGCCATATTCAACAAGAGTAAATGCTCTTAGCATGAAAAGAAGATGCAGTGTATGCAGCAGAGGTGGTATTCAGCAAGTTCTGACCAGTTCTGGAGAACCGGTAGTGGAAATTTTGAGTAGTTTGGAGAACTGATAAATACCACCTCTGCCCCCGCCCATCTATTCTCTTCCCCCCAGCTGATTGGGAGGGAATAAGGATTTTGCAGTATCCTTCCCCTGCCATGCTCGCCAAGCCACACCCATAGAAAGGCTAGTAAAAATTTTTGAATCCCACCACTGATATGCAGGTGTAGGTGATGCCATTAGAAAAGAGATAACAACCTTAATTCGGTATTCTAAACATCACTGGATTCAAACCCAGACTAAGTGATCAGAATCTTTAGGCAGGACAGACCCATTAATCTCAACCTGGCGAACTCTCAAGCTTTCTCTTTCTGCTATGTATTCAAGATGGACAGTGATTAATATTTATATGTATTTATACATTGAGATGTAGGTATATACCTATGTATATAGAATATCTATCTATATATGTGTTATGTATGTGTACACTGTGAGAGCAGGCAGCAGAATTTCATTTTTAATATGTGCCAGAGTGCCAGAGTGCCCACAGGAAGGAAAAAAAATGACAATAAAGGTTATCTTAAGATTAGTTGGTTCCACTTTCTCAGGTCTTGATTTAAATCTTGAACTCTGTAGAGATTCTCAGTCATCTAGGCAATGGCTGTCTCAAGGGTGCTTTTTCAGGAGGCAACTGGACTTTCTTGTCTTCAAAGAAAAAAACAAGAAAGTCCAGTTGCCTCCTTAAAAAACACCTTTGGGATAAATCTTGAATTGCTTCTATTGTGTCTATGAATCAGACCCTTGTTTGTACGGTATGTATGTAGGGGGAATGATTGCTCCCTCATCTTTATTTTTAAGCTTTGATTGACTGATTGATTGATTGATTGATTGATTGATGAAATGTATAAGCTGCCTGACTTCCAGTGAAATATGACCATAAAAACAAGAAATAAAAAAGAGTAGAGACAGCAGAATAACAAACTGGGTGAAAACAAAAGAAAGCAACCTAAGTTAAAAAGAGACTTCAGTCATCCCTATCAAAGGCCTGGGTAAAGAGGACCCTTCAAAACACGAACATTGCAGGTATTTCTTATCTCAATGTGAATTGTAATAATACAACTTGGACATGGATGTCAGAACTTCAGCTTATCAGTCAGGTTATAAAGTGCCTCTAAGCATGTAATGACTGCAGGCTCAATGTGCTGCCTACAAATTGTGCTATGGGACCCAGACCCCTCACTAGAACGGTTCCTCCTATTTTCAAGAGTTTTCATTTTTAAGAATTTGCAAATTTTCAGTGTCATTAGTATAATAAGATATGATTATGGCAACATAATGCATGCATTAACTATGAAACATGGCCTGAGGTGTTACTACCTAGGGCTGTGATCTATGCATCTCTCTCAAACAACAGGACAGCAGGACTGTTTTTGCATTTTGATGAGCAAAGTCAAACAAAACATAATTATTGTTGGAAGCAACCTTGGTCATTTAGTGAATGACACTTTCTTTGAGCTGTTTATATCTGACCTTCTTCGCTCTGTTAGAATTGTTGCTTGCACAAATCCTTGCAAACAATTTGAGGCGATCTGCATAGGAAAAAATAAGAAATGTTCATGTCCCTGCTTCCTTGAAAACTATTTCTAGCTTATTTACATTGTCTTTATTGCATTTTCAACTGAAGATGTTTTGGGTGATTCCATTCAACCATCTACAGCAAGTGACAATTATTACCTTTAATGCCCTGTTGAGACCATACCAGGATATATCTGGCAATGTCTTCCCAGGAGAGAATCTGTTTGTCTGGTCTGAACATAAAAAGGTCTCTTGAAGTTTCCACCTCTTTGTGAGCTTTGTAGGGTATGGACCAGGCAGCAGAACTTCACGTTAGTTTGGACAGCACTTTCCCCAGTGGTAGGGATGGCTGCAAGCCTCAATGCATTTTGAAGCAAGTGAAAACTCTCATGCTTAAGCATACTTTCACACCTTCGTTGTTTCATGATCCTTGCCATGTGGCCATTTTTTAAATAGGTTTTTGTATTCAAGCTTTATTTATTATTATCCACTTTGAGTCTTCTAGGATTAGGATGGTATATGAATACGGGAAATAAAATAACAGAACAGAAGTGGTGAGGAAAAAGTGTAACTAAAAAAAGCACATGAAGGAGGAGTAAGCATTATACTTGTAAAGCATCCATTCATAATAACTATATATTAAATAGCACCTGTGGGACTATAACCTATAACAACTGTACTTAAATTCCCTCTCCACAAATTCAATTTACAAGCTTGCCAATCTCATCTATGATTTGTAAAACATATCTTTAACATGCAACAGCTGGAATGCTGGCAATATATATAAAAAGAGATACACAATCACATAAAGTCTCTTTTAACTGTGTTTGCTAAAAGATAATTTTGAAGTGGGGAACAAGTGAAGACAGTAACATAATCTTCAAAATAAGCAACATCAAAATGTAAAAACTCTCCCAAATTCTTAGCCATATATGATTCCATCCAACATAGTTCTCAACCTTCGCAAAAATATTAAGAGTCTCTGCTGGCTACAAAAAAGAGTCAGCTTTGGGTTGATTCATGCAAAGATTTTTGAAGGTATAAATAAAAGTAAAGGTTCCTCGCACATATGTGCTAATCATTCTCAATTCGAGGGGGCAGTGCTCATCTCCATTTCCAAGCCGAAGAACCAGTGCTGTCCGAAGACATCTCCATGGTCATATGGCTGGCATGACTAAATGCCAAAGGTGCACAAACACTGTTACCTTCCCACCAAAGGTGGTTCCTATTTTTCTACTTGCATTTTTACGTGCTTTCGAACTGCTAGGTTGGCAAAAGCTGGGACAAGTAATGGGAGTTCACTCTGTTACATGGCACTAGGGATTCGAACCACAAAACTGCCAAACTGCCTCCCCAAAAATATTAAGAGTCTCTGTTGGCTACACAAAAGAACTTTGTGTTGGTTCTTGCAAAAAAATGAAAGTGAGCCTCAACAACAGAACAACCAAATATATCACACCAGCAAGCATTTCATATATCCAGTGAAGCAAGCCTGAGACATTTTGCTTTTTCATTCCATAGACAACAGCAAACTGATAGCAGTTGATTCTGACTTTGGAACTCAAGATAGGATGGTATCCTTTAACACAAATGAGACAATAGTCTAACTTTAGATAAGAGACTGGGGATAGACAACTCTATTCTTCAATGCAAGAAAAGAGCCAGGGACTGCTACCCTGAGATCTGCTGCTCTGGGCATTCTTCTCGCTCTGCCTAATGGTGGCGCTGTCCTTGATACGAAGTCCAATTCTGCCTAGATACAACCAAGCTGTTGTAACTTATGTCACATTGGCTGTTCTTGACCAAAACAAAAGAAGCTTCCATGCATGATCTGTCCAAGGCTCTTCAAGGTCCTTAGAAGAGATCCAGCCTTTATGAGAGTTTATATATTAGAGATGCTTGAGAAATGTGACACATAACAAGACAAAGCCTAAGAAACACCCGGCCTTTCCTTTTGTTTCCTGCTAGCAGTAAGGGATGCATGGCAGAATGGTTTTGTTGCTAAGCAGAAGGAAAAGCATGAAAGATAAGATTCTCTTGTCAGGCTTGACTAAGCACCTGTTCAAAATGGCAAATAATGACCACTTCTATGCATTCTTCCTTTGCTGGCCTTTAATAGAGGGAAGTGGATTTCCTGTAAACATCTACAAGATTTCCACATTGTCCTTGCCAGTCTCTGCACATTAGCTCTGTCTTTGCAATGATCCCTATGAAAAGCTTGGCAAGACTCACGCTTTGGCACACAGAGATCATTGTCTTCAAGTAAGCAATGTTTGCATACTTGTGCTATGCCATCTGTGCTGTTTTGACTTATAGACCATACTTAGACCCAATCCCTAAAGGTATTGTTGGGATGCAACTATTATTTCCAAGCTAACAACAATGCCAGGAAATCATAGCCCTCCTATCATAAAATGCCAATGATAGGAGGGGGAGAAGAAGGGGCATTTGAAAGCTTGCTGTATTGCTGAAAGGAGACCATAAAGCATGATACAGCAGGATCAAGAAGCTGAATCTCACCACCTAAACAATGTAAAGTTTTTGTATCAAATCAACCTCATAGGTGAGTTCCTGTTTAACAGTAAGCCATTATACAATTTACTCAGGTTTATTGAAACAATAAAGCTGCTTAGTATATGGGCTCAGTCTTTATTCTGTGCATCTGAAATACAAGGATCCTTGCAATTCTCTCCTGAGAAGATAATTCTTCCCTTTATCTGCACTGAGCCATTCATTTTTGAATCATTCAATCACTCTTGATTGAATGAGCCTGAAGTATCTATCATGAGGAAAGTTGTCCACTGCATGATTCCCTGGTGCATCTTTGGCAAGCTCTAGAGATGACCTTGGAGAAACTATGTGGCAACAGTTACAAAAACATATTTTAAGCCTGGAAAATTTTAGAAACTCAAACTGGCTCTGCCTTAATGCCATGAGGTATAAAGCAGAGAGAACAAAAGCACAGTCACACTTTCAAAATTCTGTTAATTATAATGTAAAGTTGACTTCCAATTATTCCAGAGGAAGGTCTGACACTGTATATGATATCTTCCTTATATTCTGTTTCAAATGTAAACCCCCAGACCCACCCACTGAAGGAGAGTGCAAAGTCATAGACAGGTGGAGCAGATCTGGGCAAGTATAGGTTCCTGGTTTCCACAAAATAATTCAAAAGTAAGCAATGTAAGTCAAGGTCAAGTCAATCAAAAATAGATAGTACCCTGGACAGCTCCATGCAACCCAAAGGACCAACTCAAATGTTTCTTCAGCAACAGGCAATCCCAGTTAAAGTTATATTTGAATATTTAGGCCCACCTTCATTAAAAATAAACATCTTCAGTCAATAAACTTAGCTAGATTCACTTCATGAACTTCCAGGTCTTCAGTGAACTGTGAAGATTGTAACTCAGCTGTATTCATTAGCTTGACATTTTCATAGCCAAAGAATATAAATAATAGTATTTTAATTGGCAAAATGATCTTTTCTTATGCTGCAACTTCTGGGACAAGGTTTGGGGGAAAACCATTCCCCTGAATGCAAATGGGAAGTCAGACCCTGGAATCACTATTTCTTTTTCTTCTTTACACCATCTTCCTTGGGCATTTTAAAAATTGCTGGCTTTACTTACAGCAGGTGTCTCAAATGATTTTTCATTGTACTGTTTCCTTTAGTAATCTATAGTAATGCCCTAAAGCTTATTTTACAGTTTAAATATTCAGAACAATCTATGCATAATTGGAAGTTGTGCATATTCTGAAGCAATGACAGGGACCATCCAAAGCTACAAAAATGATTGAAGAAAACATCTGGTCTCTCCAATCCTGGTATGTAACATTTCTGTATATATGATAGTTTTGTATGGACACAAACTTTGCACAACTTTCAGTTATGTGTGTGCACAGCCTTCTGAATTTTTAAAGCATAAAATAAATTTTAGACATTCGATAGAGATAGTGCCGTACATTAATGATGTAGAACAAGTCAATTCAAAGTACCCATTACAAGTAAAACAAGCAATCTGATTTTTTTTAAAGCCAGTGAGGTCATTTTGATCTTCATAAGTTTCCATAAAACTGACCAAAGCTCATATCGTTGATAGGGGGATCTTATCTAAAAGGCTTCCTCCTTGTCCTTAATCATTTACCTGGGAGCCCAATATGATGGCTTGCAGAATGCAAGCTGCTTTGGATAAAGGCAGTTTGTTTGTTTTTTAAAATTAAAACAAACATTTTCAATTGGGATCAAAATGCAGATAAAGCATTATTACTGTTATATCAGCTTACTTCCCGGCCTTCCCCAATATCCGTGAACTTTAAAAGCAGCCTCAGATGTCATTCTGAAATGAGGGTGGTATTTTTGTGTTAGTTGATATGCCATGTTGAATACAATGTGCACAGCTGCAATTCCCCAATACTGTATCACAGACTGAATTGCAGATAGTATCACTTAATCACACATCATGTCCAGTCTGGCGAGGTTTCCCTATTTGGCTGATAATTACAGTCTACACCAAGCTATAGAACAGAGTGACCTGTCCATCTCTGACTGATACATCTTCATATTGCATTGAAACCAGGTGTAGCTTTGCAACCACAATGCTAAGAATGGAAATTTAAGTCCTCTAAAACACTATACACAATAATAAATTAAGCACAGGTGCTCACTTAAATATACAGTAACATAGACATGGACCTCTGTCCACAGACTACACCACTTCTTTATTCATATGTTGAAAATGAAAAACAATAAACATAGGATTCAATCAAAAGAAGAATAAATACATATGTGGGACTAAGAATATACATTTATTTCAGATATCTGAGAAAAGAAATAAATCTTCATAAGAATCCATGTGATACCCTTTTGTCTTCACTGAGAATCTGGAGACAGAGAAAAATAACATTCTAACTTTTTTGGAATCAAAGATAGTTTCAGAGTAGGAAAAATACCCCAAATCAGTCCAAAGGTAAGAACAGTTTCAACATGTTCTTACTTTTGTTGTTGCCATAAACTGTATTGGCTTGATAGCAAAATGTCAGGTTTCTGACAATAGTTGTTTAGGCAGGTTGCCATGTAGCTCCCAAGGAAGGGAGACTGAAGAGGTCAAAATATTATTCTGTTAATCCAGAAGAGTTTGCAACTCACATTTGTATCTGGATTATAAACTATATTTGTACTTCATGGAGAAGCTTGTGAAATTCATTGCATATGTCACTACTGATTTGATCTATTCCTCCCGTATGAACATGCATTTCAGAATGCAATTATACTCTTTAAGTTTTCTCACTTTTCTTCATACTGGGATTCAGCTGCAGATTCATAGGTGCATTAGGATACTTTTAACATGTGTGTCCTTTAGATAAAATATATTTAGAAACACAGATTTTGAAAGAAAGCACACTTACAAATGCATATAATAAGGAAAACACATGTCCCTGACTCTTATTTGTATGTGCCTATGTGTGTACAAGTAACAGGTTATTACAGAAATGAGACAGAAGGAATTTAGGGATTAATAAATAAACAAATAAAATGGCCCCAAACTAAAAGTAATCCAGCTCTTGTAGCACCAAAAATATTTTAATTTTTATACATGCTATATGCATAATTTCTGGTTGCCTACAGAAAGAATGCTGGGGCAAATATGTATGTTGTTTTGTGGAGCCCCACTCAAGTGGCATCTTGTAGTTTAGACATGCTTTTCTAGTTCTAATGGGCAGGTCACTATCTACAAATCACAAGGTCTCAAAATAGGCTATGCTTGCATATGTAATACACTGGTATTCATCAAATGGGCCACAGTTCTCAGCTGCATGAAAACTCAGTAACAAATTAATCTTGCCATAAAAACACCTCTTGCTGCTCATGTAAATATTGCTAATATCCTCTGTTGGCTGCATAACCAGGAAAGGTTACAGCTCCTGTAGAAATAGATATGCATATCAGGCAAAATTGTCTTAAAAATGGTTTTCTCTCTACCAGAATTCTTTATTAGCAAGGAGAAGCTGCTAGGGCTACTTGAGAAAACAATTATGTGCTGACATTTACAATGGGCCACCAAGGTCATGTCAGGTATTTTGTACCAAGTGTGTGCGTGCAATTGTCAGGAAAAATTACAGGAGCCAAATGTTCAGCCTATTTCAAGGAATTATGATAAAATAGCTCACTTCCTTCCATTACCTTCTCCGTCTTCTCAGCTTTAAAGCAAATTGAGGGGGAATGCAAAGTATGCATATGTGCGCAAGTGTAAATAATATTGGCCTTGGAATTAAAAAAAATAACAGAAGAAATGGGTCATACAGTGAATTGTTCCTGCTCATATCTACAGTTAGCTGTATTTAAAATCCACAGAACATTAATAGAGCTTTAAAATTCCAGATGTTGATAAAGATATGTCTGCTGTGAATCTTTTGGGCAACTCCATCACCCATTGCCGAGTCCACTCATTTATGAAAAACCTGAAATCTTAATCAAGGAAGAAGATGGATAACAGGCTCATTGCAATTAGATTATTGTCTGCCACATCCAGAGCTTTAATAAAATATGAAAATGTCCTGACTTTGGATCTTACAACTTTACTCATGTCTAAAATCTACTTTTAGAAGGGGGAAAATGATGATAGTCTAGAGGGATTGTTCCCCTATGCCCACAACTAGACTTTCTTTTCTCACATCAGCCAATTAATCCATATACTTTGTATCTTCTTAAAACCTCAAAAGATTCCTGCCTTCAGCTACTGAAAACGCTACTCATTTCTGGGTTCTTTTCTTCTGTGCCTAGAAGAAAGTCCTACAGATGTTACGTAAATCAATGAAAAGCTTCGCTTGGGATTAAAGTATCAGTGGGTATCAGAATCTGACATGAGTGGAATTAAATTGCTTTTCAAAACTGAAGTGAAGAAAGAACAATCACCATTCCGAGTTTTGGATGCCTGGATTTTATTTGGTTTGGCTTACTTTAAAGCACAAAGTCACTGTAGCTGAAATGTCGCTGCCTTAAGTGTAAATCCTATCTAAATATCCTTCTGCTGGACACAAAGAGAAACAACCTTCCTTGCTTTCTAAATTGTACTTGATGCCTTGAAAGAAACAGCAGGCCAACTTTGCACCCAGACCTTTCCTGGTTCTCTGTATAGTATTGCATGTAGTGAAAATCAGATGACTCACTGACACCTAGTGGTCTTCAGAAAAAGTGCGTTGAACTTTAAGGGAAGGTATTTAGAATGTAGCACTCCGAATCCCTTTCTGCAATTTTGAACTCAAAAGCAGATAGGAAAAAACCTTGTTGATTAGAAAGGTCGGCAGTTCGGCTGTTCTAATCCCTAGCCCCACATAACGGAGTGAGCTCCCGTTACTTGTCCCAGCTTCTGCCAACCTAGCAGGTCGAAAGCAAGTAAAAAATACAAGTAGAAAAATAGGAACCGCCTTTGGTGGGAAGGGAACAATGTTCTGTGCACCTTCACTGTTTAGTCATGCTGGCCACATGACCACAGAGACATCTTCGGACAGCGCTGGCTCTTTGACTTTGAAATGGAGATAAGCACTTCCCCCTAGAGTCAGGAACAACTAGCATATACGTGCAAGGGGAATCTTTACCTTTACCTAGATACAATGGGAATTACCTAAATAAGTCAACAACAAGTTCTGTCAACCAGGATATCGGGTTAGTAGAATCATGAAGGGGCCATGCTAGATAGAAAGTGCGGCCATGTTGGCTTTCAAGAACAAACAATACAATAGCAGAGTTAGAAGGGACCTTGGAGGTCTTCTAGTCCAACCCCCTCCCTAGGCAGGAAATCCTTCCAGACAAATGGCTATCCAACATCTTCTTAAAGACTTCCAGTGTTGGGGCATTCACAACTTCTGGAGGCAAGCTGTTCCTCTGATTAATTGTTCTAACTGTCAGGAAATGTCTCCTCAGTTCTAAGTTGCTTCTCTCCTTGATTAGTTTCCACCAACACTATGACCAAATATATCTCAAGACCCGAACCAAGCTATTGCGAACATTCCTAGGTATGATTTCTGAAGGTCTAATGAATGCCTTCAAGTAGTCTTGTTCAGAAGAGACCATTATCTTTTTCACTGACATCTATACATAAGATGTGGATTTGATATAGTCAAGGTTCCCTGTGCATCTGCCTTACCCAGGATCCCTAGAATTATAGGGCTGGAAGGAACCTCAGAGGTCTTCTAATCCAACCCTCTGCTCAAGGCAGGAGCCCTATACCATCCCAGTCAAATGGTTGTCTAATCTATATTTGAAAACTTCAGTGATGGAGCACCCATAATTCCAGGAGGCAAGCTGCTCCATTGATTAATTGTTTTCACTGTCAGAAATTTTCTCCTTACTTCTCAGTTGGATCTCTCTTTAACAAGCTTCCACCCATTACTTCTTGTCTTTGAGTTCTTTTGGCAGAGTGAAATTGGATCTAAATGCAGGAGTTTTCTCTACCTGCCAACCAACTTCCATGGATTGCAAATAGGAACCCCCAATCAGCAGATAGGACTGAGTAGCTCTCCTTGCAGCTAGTTATTTCTAAGTTCACTACCGTAGCAATGAAAACAAGCTTGACATTCTCCTGGACTTCTTGATCCAGCTGAAGAAAGCCCACCATCCACACACAATGCAAAAAGGCAGCAGAACCCTTCCTGAAAGAAACCATGACTTCTGTCTTCCAGATGTGGAGGACAAGATGGCAGGCCATCTTGGACATCAGGAAAAGATGAGGAGCACCTTCTGCTTCACAAGCTACCTGCAACCAGGTTGCACTTTCAGTTGGTCCATGCTCCTCCTTTTCCAATCAGAGGAAGCTTGCCTCACTCTGTTTCAGCCATTCTTGAAGGCAAGCAGAGCAATTCGGTAGTGGATTTATAAAGACTGCAGCAAGTTGGCTAGACGGCATCCTTGACTGCAAAGTAAAGCAGCATTTTCCTTACTTACGGAAAGGCCCAAGTTCTATGCTTGATCCTTTAGTTGGCATACAAATTTGATAAATATATAAGTAAACAAGTGGACTAGGATCACATAGGATGTAGAGTTTAAATTAAAAAGGTCTAGTATGTATAGAAAGCACAGCCACGTGATTGAACAAAACGGCTTTTTTTGTTGTTTTCATGCCACAGAAATACCCTACAGTATGTATGTTATAATAAACCTCTGATTACAGATCTTGAGACTCTAGCTTCATATTGTACTCAGTGTGATCAGTTTCCATCTCTAGTATATTATCAGATCTCAGTGG
Organism: Thamnophis elegans; assembly: GCF_009769535.1. Classification (NCBI taxonomy): domain Eukaryota; kingdom Metazoa; phylum Chordata; class Lepidosauria; order Squamata; family Natricidae; genus Thamnophis; species Thamnophis elegans. Next base: position 90,788,494 of record NC_045544.1, on the reverse strand, counting down.
GATTTATGTATTTATTAAAATAAGTAACTGCTTTTCTTCCCAAAGGAGTGCTGAATGTAGCACGGTGCAGAGAAATAAACACTCCAACTTAAATGGGAATTTAAAATTACCACAACAATGTATCTTAAATATTAAAAACAAATTACTAGAAGATGCAAAACAACATGCTTGCAAGAAAGAAGAATCTGGATATAAATAAATTGGGACAATTATGTTATAAATCTAACCAGTGAATTGAATCAGAATAGGTGTTGCAACCACCAAATGACATTCTGTAAGATCTAAAATAAAAATATTTCACAATGCTGGCTTAAGTTTTGCCTGGATTGCTATTTTTATTGATTGAGACCTCAACTTATATTTTTTTATTCCATACATCAATACATCAAGCTTTGTAGCATCTTAGTCCCAATTCTACAATATTTGTATATAGAAGATTAGGATGTAATTCTCTCAGGAACAAAGGATGGAGATGACAGTATTCTACTGCAGAAACCTGATTTTCTCATCTTAATCATGAGAAAACACAATTTTCTCATCTTAATCATGGAAGGTGAATTCCATGAATGTGGGGACCCAGAATTATCAGTAAAGACTTTTCTATCTTTCGGTGTATATTTCTGGAGTCAGTTGGTATAAACCAAATACCTTGATAATGATACAACTTATGATAAGAACAGGACAGCTCAAGTTAAGTCTATAGTTCTCCATTTCTTATGCAACATTTTCAAATTCCTATTCCAAATTCTGAACAGAATTTCCAAGGTTTTTCTTCACTAACTCTTTGAAGGAACAATACATGATTTTCAGTTCCATTTTCCAAGCTCCTATCTTAGCAAGAAAAGATGGAAAAAGTCACATTTCACATTAGAGATAATATACAGGCCACAAATATTTTCATAAGTGTTATCTTGCTGATAATACCATTAACATCAAGTTAGTCCAAAGGGTTTTTTAAAAAAATCATACAACTTATTCATTTATTAGAATTAAATTCTTTTTTTTTTTTTGTTACAAAGAGGTGCCAAAGCTGGAAGGAACACACAATTTGTAGTTATAAAATATAGCTGCATCTATCCAGTGAGATTTCTGGGACAATGAAAGGTAACTTATTTCAGAGAGCTATCGCTGCCTAATATTTTAAAATTTTCATGGCATGTATTCTAAATATGAATTTCCATTAGTAAACATCCATCATATATCTGCTTCTGAATCTTTGAGAGGCTAATGAATTGAATTACTTGGTTTCGCTTATAGCAGAATGAATGATGGAAAAAACCTATGAGTGTGAGTCATGAAGAGATTATTTCTAAAGGAAATATAACTTGTTCGATTTTTTTTCTTGTTAAGCATTCTAGTTAGAAGAATTTGTATGCCAATATTTACCAGCCTCTTTGTAAAACATACAGCACAGACTTATAAAATAAATCCTAGTGAAGAATAAATGGGATTGCACATTTAGACTATGTCCTATTTCAATCAAAAGCCACAATTTATTCAAGTATGGTCCCTTAAAAACCCTCAATTAGCTGAGATCAAACTGCCCAACACACTGTGCTATTTTGTAGCATAATGTATGAAATTATCCTAATGTCTCACAAGGAATATTGATTCATCCTCCAGATCATGAATTTAGTTACAACCAAACCCAGTTATTATAATGAGCAAGTCTGAATGTGGTCCTTCAAGAATCCATATGTACCCCAGCCCTGAAGCTTCTAGTTTACTCTCACAAAAAATAATTTCATTTCAGTTATTTTCTTATGTTGGGCTGGGAGGGAGCATGATTAGAGAGAGAGAGCTGCGTACAGTTTCCCTTCTTCCTGCTCTCCTTTTATCTGATCATCTTCTTAAGGGTTTCTTCCTCTTTCTCACTTCTTCCTTCATCCTTATAGCAGTGGCACTGAATGCTGATGAGATGATAAATGATCCAACCCCAGGCAATCATTTTCGGATAATTAGTTCAGTGACTGAACTTCGAAGAGTCATTTGTTCCCAGTCAGGAAGCTGGGGTGGTTACTAGACACTTCATTTTGTGTCAGTTTTGGAGAAAGGGTGTAGATTAGCTAACCATAGATGCTTCATTTCTCATCAGGGATTTTCTTAGCCAGAAGTAACTAAATAAATAAAGCAGAATTGTAGTGTGCATGTGTTTAAATAACACAGTCTCTTCTACCTCTACCCTCTTTGATTTAGAATATTGTCTTTTATTTAAATAAAAAAAGAATAAGAATATATACAAGGAGCAGAACACTCTAAGTGTAGTTATCAAGTGTAGTGATTCCCAGAGCTCAGCAATCAGTAGATATTCAAAAATCAATCCTGAAAGAGGCCCATAAGCTTTCTTAAAAAAGAAACATGTACGTGTTTACAGCACACTGCTTTCCTTAGGAGGGAGGGAGGGAGATGGGAGAGGAAATGGGAGAGGAAGGGAAGGACGGAGGGAGGGAGGGATGGATGGAGGGGAGAGGAGAGAGATGGGATGGGATGGGATGGGATGGAACGGAACATCCTTGCTGCTTTGCAATCTGGCAAAATGGTTATTTCAATCTATGGGATTCATTTAAAAATTTAAAAATTTTGAATGTGTCCATCAGCTCTAAAAGGTTGAGGAGGGATCTATGCAATGCAATCTCCTATCGTACCATGGAGAGGCTAGTAAGCAATATGAGAAAGTTCACATCTATTTCATATATTTGTTTTAAAAAAATAAAAAATACCAAATCTTCAGATTTTTAATATAAACCTCTTATGTGGGATTTTAACTCTTTCTTCTCTATCAAATCAACCTGCTTAAAGCTGTGATTGGCTTCCAGAGGAATGTTGCCACCATTATTCCATTTCACTATATTCTCATTGCTCTGCTAAGTGCACCAGGAAAAACTGACATTAAACAGAGAAGTTCCATGGGTATGTTATAGCATCCATTCTCCAACAAGCTTTTGGAGATTAATTTTAAAGTTATATACCAATATCACTTAGACTTATATGGTGTTTTACAGTGCTTTATAGGCTCACTTACTCAATGTTTCAATGAAACAGCTCTTTCCATATTCATCAGTACATAAATATAAGACTTACCCTGGATGTTTTCTTCTCCCTTCATGTAAACTGATGCACAATTAATTTTGCCTTGGCTCAAGAAAACTTTTGTCACCTTCTGTGATATAAAGTTATTTAAACATAGATTGTGTTTTGATTCTGCCAGGAGTCCAAGATTATCCTGGCCTGTTTCTACTTCCAGTGTGACTCTCACAAAAATCTTTTGAGATGGGATAGAATTAGATAGGCTAAAATCCCAAGAGACAGTGACTAGTTGAAAATCCCAACATGAGCCCATTTGTTTAGTGACACCTTAGTGACCCCTTAACACTCCTCTAGTGTTCCTCTAAGTGGCATGAGTGACACCAGTCTGGGGTTTATTATATTTTTAATTGTGCTTATGTGAATCCAATACCTTCAGTTAGAATCATAACTACAGGAAACAGTAAAAAAGTCAAGACAGCAGCTATGGTGGTTTGGTATTGAACCTCTGCCTTCGTGTTGCATGACCATTGTTTGACCATTTATTTTATTTATTAAATGTATATGCCACCCTTCTCCCTGATAAGGTGACTCTGGGCAACCATATCCTGCAGACATTCCTGATTAGAATAAATAGATTCTATGAACACATCTTAAACCACATAGTCAATTGTTTCTTACCAGAAGAAGCAAACCTGGCACGACATGGCTGCTAGGCAAGAAAAAAAAAGTAGATATTTTGCAGTAGCATTGCTCACAAGGAGGAGTGGCTGGGTTCACCCACTATTAAAAATATTGACCAATGACTGTATCGGTTAAACATATCCACTGAGCTTTGCAGGGAGAAGAATGGGTCTCATTGACTTTGGCAACAGTGCAAAAGTTCCTTGACATGGCCTTTTGGAGAGATTCTTTTTTTCCCCAACATCCCAGCCTACAGCTTGCCTAGTGATCTTTCATCCAAATGCTAGCAAGATGCTATCTTAACTTCTTGTGGTCCACTAAATGCTGCCACCTAGCTGGATCTTTGACAACCAAAATAGGTCTAATACTTGATCTTGCAGCAGGATTCTTTGAGTAGTCCATATAGCTCCCCCCCTTAAGATGATGAAGTTATTAGCAAAAATAAACACACCACCATTACTTTATATTAAAGCATAGAAATGAGCTGCTTTCATGAGTTGTAACGTTAGCAAATTTAAATCACAGTGAGGTTAAATGATTAATCATCACATTTCTATCTCATCAAGGGAACATAACCCACAGCAGTCTCTTATACTAAATTCAAATGGCAGTGGGTCTTGCCAAAATCTGAATGTGGATCTCCCATATCTCAACTTTTGGGTCTCAAATTAGGCTTTCTGACACCAATACCTGCAATCAATTGTTAATAAGGGTTATAGAGAGAGTTCTACAAATGGAAAGAATGAACAGGAGAAAGGGGATCATTATTTTTAATTTAAATAAATCAATGTGCTCAGAAAGAATGTGCTCCATGATGGGAGGAGAGAGAAGGAGGGCAAATGGGAATAGTATCCTCTTTCTTTAACAATAGCCCAGTAGATGCAAAATCTAAAAGATGGTCTACTCCTCCTCTTTTTAGTTCAGTAATAGCAAATAACTAATTATGCTCCTTTAAGTTTCAGGAGCATGGATGGCTCATTCTTTCTTTAACGCAAATTAGAGAAGAGGGAGGTTTGATTCCCAGAAGGGTTTATTTCCAAGCTGTCTCTGTTCTAATGCACATCTAAAAGGACGGAGGAAATATCTTTTATCACTCAAATCCCCCTGAAATTTAAGAGCAGCTGGGGATTTTTTAAAAGAAATACAGATATGATTCATTAAATTCATCTCATTCCAAAGACACCTTCCTGCTAGTTTATCTTTGTAACTACAGTCATTTCTTCAGAATAGCACTGTTTCCTGAATGTTGTCGACCAGTTTCTGTCTGTGTGCATGAGCAAGTATGAATACTTAGGGACAGCTCTTAGTTTACAGTTGCAAAATAATGACTCTGTTCATTTTTCCCTTTACTTCAACTATTCTAGTGGAATTTAATAGAGCATAAACACATGTTTGCTCCAATCACCCAGGAAAATGAAAACAACCAAATTTAGGGTGCTCACATTCCAGGGACATGCACAAAGAGGATTTTTTAAAAGCTCAAAATGGCAGCCATGACCTTGAGGTTGACTATCCCTCCCTTTTTGTGTGAGTTTTGATCTCCTCCCTCACAGATGCCCCTGCCAATTCCAAGATGTTTCTCTCCACTATGGAAATACCTTGGCAGAAAGAGAGGGTATCTATCTTTGGATAATCATTGATGTAATTTCCTCACCTCCTTGAGCCAAACAGCCTTTTCTTTTTTAACCATGCCTCAGGAATGAGACTGATAACAATGCTGCCCACAGAGAGGGTTCATCCACAGGGCAACAATTAGCAGACGCTAAATGATTCCTGGGAGAAGCAGAGAATTATGTCTCCTGCCTTGACCTTACTTGTGCTGAGTGGATTGTAGGATTTGCTTGAGAGCATCTGACTTACTCTTGGGGTCAGGGGACAGAATTTTTGTACCATTTTTTCTCCCCAAACTTGAGAGCAGCTAGTTCTTGAACTATAAGATTTCTAGATTGCCACAACTTTATCTCAGCATTACAAAATAGTTATAGAGCTTAGTTTATGCAAAATTCTAATCGTCCTCTTACCAGAAGCTTACCAATGGGAATATCAGCCTTCTGGAAGATTTCCTGGGCAAAGAAGACTAAAAGGGAAAGGGAAGGGAAGATACCAAACATGGGTCCAGAACAGAAATGGACATGTAGGCCCAGAGCTCAGAGTGGAGGGAAGGAAGGAAATAATTAGAGACATCAGGAGTCTAGGAAGTAATTGATCTCTGAAAACTCTACAATACCCTGTGAAGAAACACATTTCCATAACAGTTTTTCTTCCACTTTCCAATGGAAAACACTATTTTCAAGTGAAAACACCTTGGTCTCCAACAGTAGGTTTCCAATGAGATATCTCCCTGTGAGGACAAGTCCTTTACCAACAATAAGTGGGGCCTATCCAAGCTGTGACAAGCAGATTGTATGATTCCCTTGAAATATATATATATATGCATGATTAAATGGGGACCTTAAGTTATATTTGAACAATCTGGACAGTAGGTGAGAAAGCTAATTTTGTAATTCAGATTGACTAGTTTAACAGATTAACTAATGTAACTAGTTTTTAACTCCAGATTAACTGGAACATAAAAATGTCAGGTAAAAATACACTGAAATTAAAAATAATGAAATAAGAAAATCAACTGGTCCTGTCTTGACTTCTATATATGCTATTAATGTGTCGCTTAGCATCCAATTAAACAATGGAAAAATCTATCTTTCCCTAGAGCAGCAAAACTTCTTGTGCCAACCTGGCATTGCTATGCAGTATCTTCAGGTAATGCCTTTGGCCTTCAATTCAGATAGGGCTTCCCATTGATGTTTATTATATAACCGTATTTATAATTGGCAGTTCACAAAATGGATGAATTTTAGTTACCTGCACTTGGTCATAATTCAATTCAAGGAATTGTGTAAAATTAAAATGGATGCTTCTTTGCTGGAAACATGAATGCTACAAGTTGTGAGCTTGGCCCTTAGTAATAAGCTAAACTTGAAAAGGTTCACCAGCACAGAAAGCAGGTCAGGAACTGAGCGAAGGTCAATCTTATGAGTAGCCCAAATGTAAATCTGGTCTGCTCCAATCTTTAGGCTGCAAGAAAAAATGGTGCAGGAGTATAAGCCTCCTGGACCATCTCTCCTTCAAAGAGAATGCTTGTGAACCAAAATGAACCAAAATTGTCCATGTGATTAAAATGCTTTGTGGAAAATAATAGACACATGTAGGAATTTGCAGGCATCTGCTTTTTGCTTAACCCCAGTGACCCTGAGATGCATACACTTGAATAGGAATTATGCTTTCCTAAACTCACAAATTACACATTCTCACTCCCATAGCTCAAAGATAAAGCAAAGATTTTGCACAGAGACAGAGCTGGGTATCTTTATCTTTTAAAAAGAGCTGAGATTTTTGGAAAGACTTCCATTTCTGAAATCTAGTATAGTAGATATAGACAGATCAGCCAAAAACTGGTACAGTTTATGTCATACATTTTCATATGTGTACCTTTGCAATTATACATCATAATATTTAGCATTTATTAAGGGACACTTTTAGAATAATTTTTCCTAATACATGCCTTTTAAAATGTACCAACACCTGAGTTTTGGAAGCCCTTTTCTCAAAACGATAGTTCAAGCAACATACTTGTTTAGTCATCATTCACAGATAAGAAAGTACATTTACAATCAATACCCACATTTGTGAGGTTCGCAGATTTGTAAAACCTAATGTGATATCATATAACATCTCTGAAGATAAATGTCTCATTGGAAGTTTTTTTGGGAAAAATCAATACATAATACTTGGTCCAAACTTGTATGATCGGATAATTCATTCTTAAGTATTACTAATTCATATTTGCAAGACTTCAATCTGGAATTACCATAAAACCATTCTAAATCCTCCCGTTTTAAATACATGATGGGTTGAGATGTCCTCAGGTTATATCTGTAATTCTATATGAAACAGATTATTTAACATTGAATAGATATCAAGTGCTTTTTTGTTCAACAATGCACTTCAAAAACCATTGAGTTTAATCATTAGTGGGGAAAGTCATTTCATATCTACCGTCTTATTAAATAAACCCCATAGTTAGAAATGATGGACTGCTTGTGCCAATCTCTGTTATAGAACGCCAACCAAATCCCTCTGCATGTAATTTAACCCCCCAAAAATGGAAAGGAAAGAAAAAGAAAAAAAAGAGCTGGAGCTTAAACCTTAAACACTTTTGATAAAAAAAATATATATAAGATTGGCTTCATCCTGAACTACACATACCAATCTAAAACTGCCCAATCTGGAAATAGATTTGGAGTCTCTTCTAATCACAGAAGATGTGTTTTGAATAGGACACCACTCTATCAGCAGCTAAGTCCCTTGTCATCCTTCACTACTGAGTTAAAAAAAAAAGAATCCTTTTCAGAAATATTCTCATCTTCTACTAAAAGGATGGAGGGGGGCAGCTTTTTCATACAGAGTGACAGGATTATGAGGTGACCCTGTGGGTCAGAAGGAGACTTTTCCTTTTTTCATCAAGGAAATCAATTTCCAAGTCTGAGTCTCTTAAAATAATATATTCTTATGGCATGCATACAGCTTTTTTTATCGGCTATGAAAAGAATAAGAGGTAAAGAGGATCAGGGGTGGCAATAGAATATTATAATCTGCCACACACACACATCAGTCTTTTGCTACATAATTCCAGATAAATTGAGGATTTACATATTTAAGATTAAAGAGGGGGAGGAGGAAGTAGCAGAACAAAAAGAGAGGGCTGTAAAGATATTAAACTGAATAAGTTAACTCTTAAACTTTAGTTTCATATAAAGCACATGCATGCAAATAAAATCTATACATTTTTACCTAGTAAACATTCTAGCACCTATTTTATAGACTGAAAGTGTTGATTAGGGAAAACTAGGCTAATCCACAGCAGAAATAAAGATGCTCCAAGCTTTTGCTGCCTTTTCCCTTCCCTCCAAAGCCTAAAATGTTCCAAAATACCAATTACCATGGCAGGAAACAGTTAAATGACTCCAAAAGCTCATACAGACAGCAGATGGAAAACAGGAGGAAACCAGCTGGAAGTGTGTTTCCCTTAGAACTGATTTTTTAACAGCCTTGTGCACAAATAATGTCTCCCTAACACAGAGATAAAAATAAAACATAAATATTTAAAAGGTGACTGGTCAAAGCGACAAGATGGCACCCAACTTGGGGCAGGCAGTTTTCTTGATTCCTCTGTCCTCTGAGTCTGTTGCATTCTTACAAGTACTGTGGAGGTGGATGAAAGTTTTTTTTTTCATGGTAACCTTAGCTTAGCTAATGGTCACTATCATTTAATTGCTCATCTTTGGTGCTCCTGAATGTGTCCAGACTCATGACTATAGCAATTAAATGTTTAGCTTTGGAAGTAGTGCTATCTCTTTTGGGGAAATTGTCATCTTTAATAGCCTGTTAAGAGAATTGCTTCCCTGTCATGATGAGAGGACTTGAACCCACCAAACACCCTATTAATAGTACCATGAGGATGCATGAGCTCTTGATGTGGTTGAAAGAAGTTGAAAGTTGAAATCTCTAAAGTTGAAAGAAAAGGGTGAGGGCATTGGGGCTCTGCTTGCACCCAGGAGGCCATAGGAGAATTAACTCCAAAACCAAATCCAATGGCAAACTAATTTTGTGTTGTTGGCAAGCAAATTAAACAGATAGATCCTTGCTGAGCCTTGTTATTGTGTTTTTGAATAGTGTGTAAATGTGGTTTATCTCTAATGTCTATTAATGGCTAAGAAGAAGAAGAAAAGACCCAAACACGTGCTTTCCAGCACCCAACATGCAGATAATCAGGGATTAACACCAGAGAAATAATCAAGCAGAAAACAGGATTCTAATTAAGGACGTACAGAAGAGAAGACCACATCCCTACCAACCCTGGTGGGGCAAGCTAATGTA
>NC_045544.1:89821349-89873849 GCF_009769535.1 Thamnophis elegans | reverse complement strand
TCATAAATATCACAAATCTTTCTCTCCCAAATCTTACTGGGGATTTTCTATCTTGAAACTGAGAACCTACAGTATGATCCTCTAATCGTTGAGCTACAATTCTGATCAACCCTGACCTGGCTGAAGATAGACAAAGATTACAGGTGCCCTAACCCTGCTCTTCCATCAACCCATTCCTTTCTCCAGACCTACATGGCAATTGATCTTAGGAATCTTTTCCTATTCTTTGTACAAGAAAGTGGTAATAGCAGCACCAAATAGGCTGCAGGACCTTGAAAAATAAACTTCCAGAGTTCTTGGACCTAGGAACTTTAGAAAATATTGCATTTCTGAAGAGCTTTGGTCCCTTGGCGCCTTAGTAAGAGTAAACTGGAAATTGATTCTGAATGATGAAATAGAAGGCAAGATCATTTCTGAAGACAAGAAAGTAGAACAGCTGAAAAAAATGGCTTTTTTGTGTTTAGGAAACTTGCAAATTGCAATTTGTCTGTAAGAGTTGCAGTAGTGTATGAACAACTGTGAAAGAGCTAAACTTTTAGGGTAAGAGCTCTATGATATTTGCATATAAAAAAGACTGGTGACATCTCAAACATTTCTTTTTTACATATAATATAATCTCTTAAAATATCCCCAATGGGGGATACAGTGCTCAGTGACTAAGACACTGAGCTTGTCGATCAGAAAGGTCAGCAGTTTGGTGGTTCGAATCCCTAGTGCTGTGTAATGGAGTGAGCTCCCGTTACTTGTCCAGCTTCTGCCAACCAAGCAGTTCAAAAGCATGTAAAATACAGTAGAATAATAGGGACCACCTTTGGTGAGAAGGTAACAGCGTTCCATGAACCTTCGGTGGTTAGTCATGCTGGCCAAACAACAACAGAGATGTCTTTGGACAGCGCTGGCTCTTCGGCTTGGAAACGGAGATCAGCATTGCCCTCTAGAGTCAGGAAGGACTAGCACATATGTGTGAGGGGAACCTTTACCTTTACCTTAATTCCTAATGAGTTCAAAACATTTTAAATTATTGTTATTGGGGGGGGGGGGAAGCACCAGAATGAGATAATAGATAAAAGATATTGGACAAGAAAAGGGGGAGCCAGATTTTAGCCAATCACAAAATATTTTGGGCAATTTTGGGCCAGTCATTCTCTCTCAGTCCAACTATCTCACAGTGTTGCTGCTTTGAAATCAGAGATATAAATGTACATCACCTTGAGGTCTTGAATGAAAAACAGGATACAAATCTACATTTTGTTTACTAATAACCAGTCTGGAATACCCAATTGACTAAGAAGTAAAACGGAGCCAATTTTTTTTAGATCTGCTTGTTCCCACTATGATTCTTATGCCAAATCTTTTCTGTCTCTGTGATCAAATTTGTTTTGGGTCATAGAAGACTTGATTTTCCCCACACCTATTTTGAAACAAACATCCAATTTATTCTTTTCCTTTAATGTGCTCTATGAAAACTTAGCCAGTTTGACTTCCATCACAACAGATAAAATAAATATAGATAACACATACGGAAGCTATCATTTGCTCAGCTGTCACATTTATTACTTTCCCCAACTTACTGCTAACTTGATGAAGTATTCAGTACCAGGAGAAAGGTCTTGTATAGTATAGTTCTGAAAAAGATTTGTAGAGTTATAAATTGCATCCCAAACTATAGAGTTTTTCTCTTTCTTAGCAATGTACAGAATATAGCTGTATACTGTTCCATTTACTTCCTTTGGAATATCCCACCTGAAAAAAACAACAACTTATAATTATACACCAATTAAAGAGAGCAGTGGAGAAATATATAATGTTTGCTTAGAGAGTGAAAGCTAATGTAGACATCAAGCAATTTAAGGCAAGTACTAAAGAACAAATAAAGCAACATAGAAAACTTTCAAATATCAAATTTGTAACAGGGGCCCAAATTATTTTGATATTGTGTTTAGAGTGAAAATTATACTTCGATCATATCACAAAGACTTCTTCCTGTATTATTATTTGCACTGAGATTGTGGCAATATGTAGGTTATACTGATTACATAAAGACTAATGGAAAGTAACTTAGCAAATGGTAATTTTTAGGTAAGCTCCCCATTGGGAGAGTGAGTGGGTTCAGAGAAGCGTTGTGAGAGTTATGTTGGAAAACACACAAACCAGCATACAGAGACAATGCAGTTTAAATAGGCTTTTACTTTCGTGGAAATAGAGGAATCAGAGCCCATCAAACAGTCCAAGTCATACACGGATAAGACAGTCAGTCATCAATGTCTTTCAGTTAAGGGATAATCCAAATAACATAGTCCGGTATCATATAAACAGTTCAGTATTCAAAGTTTGCTAGCAGTTGCAAAACTTACAAAAGCACTTTCTAAACAGCAGCTTCCAAAAAACACTCAGATCAATCAGCCCAGCATCTAACAAACAGAGAGCTAACAGTCATTCTGGCTCCCTCTTATGGCCGATTGCGGAAAACAGCAACCATCACATTTTACCGTATGATTTAAAGAACAGGTATAGCATTGTTACATGATTTATATATTGCCAACCCAACCGTTGGATTATATTCCTAACAGTAATCAAAGATTTACAGAGCCACTATACTATTACTAATCATTTCTGTGCATTTAATTATAGTAAATGTGTGTCACAGAACTTATTTGTGATTTAATTCACTAGGATTCTTGCATAAATTGATACTATACATGTCACAGGTAGAAAAGGGACAAGGGCTTACATTCTTTAACCCTTTTTTATAGGGCTTGGTTTCCAGACTCTTCACCATCTTGGCATCTTTTTTGAATTTGCTTCAATTTGCCACTGATCTTTGAATAATGGAACCCAGAATTAAACGTAGTTAACTGTAGTGCCCAGAATAAGAACTCAAGAGTAGAGCTATTACATTTGCCAAGATTGTCCCACTCCAGTACTCCTGAGGAAAAAAGGGTGAATTTTACTTAACTGTGCTTCTAGTGTTCTAGAATCCAAAATTATCAGATCTGGCACATCCACGTGAACTGGTGGGAGCTCCGTTGTAAGCACTGTGATCTGCGTACTGTTTTTGCAGCCCCATTGTGCAAGCAGAGATAAAAAACTGGTATGGTGTAAAACTTTCAAATCTACAAAAGGGGACAATGGACATGAATATTAATTGGATTTAATAAAGCATTAGCAATATCTATCTGCCACATCTCTACATTTTTTCAAAAATTAAGACATTGTAAATGTCAATTAGTTACCAATCATAAAAAATAGCTCCTAAATTATAGTGAAAAATATAATATAGAAAATGTACCATACAATTAACAACAAGAATAGTAGCTAAAATTATATTTTGGACATTATTGGGCTTCAGGTTTTAGTGACCAGCTCAACTGGTAATTGATAGACAGGGCATCTGTCTTTGTAGCCAGGTATTCTTGAGCCGAGGTGGCGCAGTGGTTAAATGCAGCACTGCAGGCTACTTCAGCTGACTGCAGTTCTGCAATTCGGCTGTTCAAATCTCACCGGCTCAGGGTTGACTCAGCCTTCCATCCTTCCGAGGTGGGTAAATGAGGACCCGGATTCTTGTTGGGGACAATATTGCTGACTCTGTAAACCGCTTAGAGAGGGCTGAAAGCCCTATGAAGCGGTATATTAAGTCTAACTGCTATTGCTATTGATGCTAATTAGTCTGTAAACAAACTGATTGGTGCAGGTTGGTAAGGGTTGGTCTTTCACTGGCTCTTTGTGCTATTGCTATTGATGCTAATTAGTCTGTAAACAAACTGATTGGTGCAGGTTGGTAAGGGTTGGTCTTTCACTGGCTCTTTGTGCCTGATTCTGATTGGTTGCTTTAGTGGTAGGGATTCTTGATTGGTTATTTGCTTGTGTAAATTGATTAGACCCTAATCAATTGCCTGTAGTCTTGGCTGTGTACTTGACATCATGGAAGAGAAGACACACCCAAGACTTTTCCCCAGCATTGTTTTGAAGATACTTAATAGGAAATTTTAAGCAATTTATAAATTTTGAAGGGTTGTGCACCACAACTTAGAGAGTTCAATGTAGCGAGCCCTTCTTCCCCGTAATGGCTGAGCCCTGCAGCTCCCATCATATCTGCCCTCCTGTCGTGCAGGCAGCACATGCCATTCGTTCTAGAATGGGAGAACGGGAGAACGGGAGACTGGAGGCGGGCCTGCCAGGATGGGAATGGCAGACCAACCTCTCCTGTTCTACATTTACCATCTCCCCGGCACAATCATCAATTGCATATTTTTTCCAATCAGTTTAAAGGTGATGTTGATAATATTTAAAATTGGGAATCATAGTAGTTCCTTCTTAGTAGTAGTGTCTGACTCTTGTTTCTATCATAATGCATCTCAAACCTAATAACAATAACAAAAACAACAGCTTACTGCCACTTCAACTGTTCATTTAAATAAAAGCAAGATCAAAATGAGACCTTATCTTTAAGATACCAAATAAAATTAACCAATTCCACCCTCCCTGCCAAATATAACATGATAAATAACTACGAAAACAGGGGACAGAGAATGTTAACAGGTTTCAACAGCCCAGGTTGATTTCTACCAGCAATGAACTACACGAACCACACATTTAAATCAAACCAACATCAATACTTGCCACATCTGATCCAATTTATACCGCTTGTCGGAAATTGACCTATTCAGTGCTTCATAATGGATCAATTGCTTCAACAGATGCAGGTAGAAACATAAATCTAAATCCTGGTCTCTCCCCTAAAAACTCTAAGGTTACTGTTTGTCAAGCCCTCCTGAGTATGGCTTCTTGTTTTCCATTGCTTGATTGGATTATTTGCATAAGAGCAAATGCAGGCAGTTGTGGACATGAAAAACAATCATTCTACGATGTATTAGAAATGGTTCAGCAAAAAATATCTGGAGTTGCCTTGAAAAGAAAGGCAAATCGGGAGGTGGAAGTCTCATGGATTCATGTCAAATAAACTACAATTTACTCTAAAGATCACAAGTTATATGCTATTTAACAATTGATTTTATGCCTTTCTTGGAGAAATTTCATTGATTTCAATTTACAAAGTGAACCAATAAACAGACAATGATTTCCTTTTAACTTTCTACAGAAATTGAATATTTATTATGTTATTACTCACACCCACATTAGTAATTAAATCCAGTCACTGCCCTTTTTAATCTGCAAGGTATCATATTATCAATAGCATAGCTCATTCTATCTAAACAATTTATATGATGACATGTTCAGGCTTTAGTCCATACTGAAGATTGGTTGTACACTTCCTATTTACTATTTACTTCTTTACAACCATATCTATCACTAAACTTGAAAAGTTTACATTCACTTTAATGTTAAGATGTAATGGATGCCACACATGGCAGTGAAGTATGATGGGACTAGCTGAATTCAAAAAAGCATTGGTGGCCTACCTACAAAGTTTTTAAGGAACTGCAAGTTCTTCTAAAATAGTTCTCATTTCCAACAACCTTTCCTATCTTTGCTGACAAAATGTTTTAGATAATAGAGCTAATAGCCATTGGATCTCCAGACCATTGAGGAATTTAAAAGTTAATGCTGCATTTCAAATTGGACCCAGAATGAATTGGAAGTGAAATCAGAAAAGACTGTCATAATATGAACAACTATATATTCCCTGTCAATGCTCCTCTGGCTTACCTTTGATCGGCTAATTTCTGGCCTATTTTTAGAGGCGGCATCACTACATACATTTATGACTAAATGTAAAACCAAGCCTTGAAATCACCCCCAAACTCCAGACAGTTTGCAATAAGGAAACAAGAAACATATTCATATTAATATAACATAATTAACAAGCAACTTTAATGGGTAAAAAATATGTACTATACTTCTATACTCCAAATTCCCTATAGAAATGTGAGTGTTTTTTAAGTTATTTCTGACAGAAATGTGAGGAATCTATGAATTTCAAGAGCAATAGATTCTAAATGGAAAGGATTCCCACAGATAGTTGTTCTGTATTCATTCTTTCTCTTCCTGTCATTTTTGCTCCTATTATATACAGTAGGGGACTCATAGGATCCCCTCACAGGCTTACTCAATGGGAAGAGTAGACAATACATTTCAATAATGGCTAACTGGATTATAAAAATTGTAATTGCTATGGTCAAAACCTATATGATCATAATTATTATTTCAATTTAAGATGATAAAAAAGCTTTGTTCCATATGAGGGTTCTTAAAATGTTGTATCAAAAAGAACATTACAAACAATCTCATGGATTAATCCACTGAAGGAATTTCTAAGGTGCCTTGTCTTCTCCGTCTGCTAGTAGACAAGACATCTACCAACAGTATCTCCATCTTATCTAGATGAAGTCTCAGTTATCTTGCTCTTTTTCAGCAATTAATATTGTTAGAGAACATCTACTCCGTCCCTTGAATTTGAGAAAATGAGAGACCACATTAATTCATTATCTCATCCCAAACAAAATTAGAAAACCCTTTTCCAAATGGTTTAAAATTGATCTACACATTTTAAGAGGTAAAGGCTTAGAAGATAACCAGGTTGAGTCTGAGGAAGGGTCAATGTGTCATAAGTCATGAGTCCCTGAATGCCTGCAAGAGAGCTAAGTCCAGCCCACCTATAATTATTCCTTATTTCCTACTAATTTATCTTAAGAAGCGGTTCGTCAGATTTTTATAGAGAGCTTAAGCTTGCAGTAAGTCATTATACACATTTGAACTGCCTGGATCCCTTGAGTTCCCCAGTGCTTGACAAAATATTAAAAATATATTGCAAAATAATGGAAGTATCAGTCTTTTGATGTTCATAAAGTCAGGAAACAGTCTTAGCATATATTTTAATGTAGTTAGAGTATTATAGCATAATCTTGAAAGCATATCAAAGTTCATCTCCATTTTACCTACACAATAAAGGCAGTTAGCTTGAGATTATTTCCCAAACCTCAGTTATCTTTTCTGTAATAAACAAGCATTTCCCTCCTCCTTCTGTGATTGAAATCCACATTTCATCCTGCCATCACCATCACCTCCCCTTTCCATGTGTGAAGATAAGCCAGGTAGCTAGTAAGTCTGAAATGGAACATTTACACAAGGCTTCCCTTCTCTTGTTGCCCAACAAGATTAATTGTAGAGACAATATGGCAGGAAGCAAGAAGGCTTTTTCCTGGTGATCATTGTCTAGTGAGTGTGGAGGTAATTCAAAGATATGCCACTTGTCTGAGTTTTTCCTGTGGAAAACATTTACAAATGTTTTTACGAATGTAATTGTAAACAAATGTTTACAATTAATCTAGTTAACTATCCATATCATGGATGTGGGTAAGTGTGATTTCTGCATTAGAAATGGAGGACTGAATACAACTTCACGAAAAGCAAAGTTGACAACCATAGTGGAATGAAGATTCAGTGAGTAGACTAGCTTTGATATTCCTTGCTGGACAAAGAGGGGACGAGATATTGATGAGTGTTCCAAGCACTTGCTCCTCATTGGAAAACTGTATAATAATCTAATCAGTTACACAATAGCTTGTTAAGTTTACTTTTTTATAAAAAAAAGTGTGTGGATATGGCAAAAAATAGCAAATATATTCTTCTTCACATTGTTCTCTTTAAAAGCTAACTTTTAAAGACACATGAAATATTGCCTGTTAGCTGGGGTCTTGGATATAAATTTTAAGTTGATTATGTGTCACAAGTCAAAAGAGAAGTCATGATATTTCTTTCCAAAACACCAACAAAATCTGCATACTTTTCTGGCAAAGAATAAAGTTCAGAGAGTGGTACAAAAAGGAGAAAATGAAAAGTGTCAAATGCCTAAAAAATAGTGCTGCTGACATTTGGAGAGGAAAAGAAACTGCCAATTGTTTCCAATGAATATTAGGATTATGTGTCTCAAGTCAATCTACCCCAGCATAATTGGGACATGGAAGGAACCAAGACTTCAGGATTGTTTATACTCCAGAGGAGGTCATAAGATGCATTATGGGAACTGAATTGAGAGGTGTTTTGCTGTCAATTTCTCTCCACCTGCATAGGCTTTTCCAATAGTTGTGAAGCTAAGCCAATTGATGCACCATAGTTACATCTAAAAAATTAGCATTCACCCAAGAGTCCCAAATGAACCAAGAGTTCAATCTGCAAGCTTACAGAGGTGCAAAGGCTAATAGATATATTGTCTGGTTGCAGTTGCAATTGCCTGGTATAGGGTGTTCAAGTTCCCTTTAATTGTCCAAGGACTCCCTGTGGAGTTCTTAGAAGGGGAAAGTGCAAAATTTCCTGAAGGCAAAGTTTTAGAGTGGTCTGAGCATTACTTACAAGGTCATACATTTCCATAGATGCAGTATTTCTAGCTGACTCTGAGCAAGAATACTACATGCCCTAGTGCACACCAGTAA
The DNA here is from genome assembly GCF_009769535.1 of Thamnophis elegans. NCBI lineage: Eukaryota > Metazoa > Chordata > Lepidosauria > Squamata > Natricidae > Thamnophis > Thamnophis elegans. The sequence continues at coordinate 89,865,459 of NC_045544.1, read as the reverse complement.
AACACAATCTGAAGTCTCCATTTCTCTAGGCTACATTGTAAAGAGAGCTCTCTTATTGCTCCATTTTACATGATTCTACATCATTAGAATCCAGAAGGCAATGGGGAGGGGGAAAAAAGGAGATGAATAGGTGCAAATACCTGTTGCCTCAACTCATCCAAACTGCCATCAGTTATCATGCAAAGCTGAAAGGACTCCTCCAAATCTTACCTGTCTTACCAATTCATCTCTTATTTCATTGAAAAGTCCTTCCTGAAATTGGTCAAGCAGAGGAAAATCATTCCAAGACATAAAACTGGAAATCAATCATGTAGTCATAAATTCAGTGAATTCCTCCTGTCAGCTGTCAGATCTCCCAATTTGCAGCTGCTATTCTGGTTGAATAATCAAATGCAGCTCTAAATCTTTGCATAAAATTGTGATAGCTGATAGATAAATTGTGATAGTGATAGATAATTGGTATCATTATTGTCAATGAATAGAAATGCCCATTTGGCTGCTTCTTCTTTAAGTAGGCTTAGAACAAACACAACTTTGATCCCACTTGCAAGAAATTCTGCTGATCTGCCCACAATAAACAATTCATACTCTGTTGTGAAGATGAGGAATTGATCTTTCTCTCTCCTCCCCACCCCATCCTCTCTGATAAACTACCAGGAGAACAAACAGAATGAAGGAGAAAGAAACAAGACTGGCTATGGAGCAACTTGCAGGGCTGTCCCAGATAAGATAAGAAGTCTGAAGTGCTACGTTGTATAAGTTTGTTATTTCTATGGCTACCTGATATTAATGCTGAAATAATGATTCAGCCACTTATTCTGCAGTCAGTGGTGTCTCAAGGTTCTGTCTTGACATTGGTGTTATCACATTCTAAGTCTAGAAAGTCCTCTAAGTAAGAAAGTAGGGAAGCTTTCAAAATTGAGCATAAGCCCTCCAGGTTGGCAAAATAAGCAGACAGGAGTATCTAGGAATATTAGAATTTACTGTAATAATGGTTATGTTATTAGAATAGAATGCTGAAAGTCCAGCCAAAACCCTATCTATGTCAACCTGTACCTAACAAAACAAGGCAGAAGTGTTTTGAGTTTCTTTCTCTCACATTTACTTCTTTCTCAGAAGACAGATATTTCTGTAATGCCTCGTCATCCTCTTCTCTTTGCCTTGAGTCCAACCCTCCCATTCCATCAAACAGAGTAATATCTTCACTGTACTGCCACGAGAAACTACCATCTATAAATGCTTAGGGCAAAACAACTGCTGTATTAACAACTCAATATCCCAATCTACAAAATCCATCCAGATAGATAAAATGTCTGATGATATTAAAGACTACTTAAAGATGTAAACGAAGTCACATTATCTCCCTGTTGCTATATTAATAAACTCTATCCTCTAACATTATTCTAGTAAAAATCACTCCAAGGTTTTTAAAACATATTCTTCAATTGAGTTTAAAATAATGACATAAAAATGAGAAAACATAGAAAAATAAAAATACATGAATTGCCAAAGCAAAAGAAAAAATACAGAATGACTTTAATAATAATCACATTGTAACTATTTATATAGGTAAAATGATATATTATACCCTTTTTAATTGTGTCTCCCACCCCTTTTAATAAAAAAAATCTACTCTAAAACAAAACCATAATGAAAGCATGGGGAGCCCATGGACTCAGATAATAATGAATTATAAATTCATGTGTTTGTTAATATTGACCACACTGGATGAGTCTGCTGGTAGTTGTACATCACTAAGATTTAGAAGGATGCACTTTATTCTTAGTAGGCTTTATTTTACAGTATGTGGAATTATCTGGCATACTACTCCACTCAAAGGTCATTTTTTAAGGAAGTAGATGTAGACAATTGGCATTTAGCTGTTGATGTCTTCAGATTATTGCTACTGCCATCTAGGTGAAAGGGTTTATGGGCAATGTAACTTTTTTCAAGCAAAACAGGGAGGACAATATCAGAATCACAACTTTGTCTGTGAAGCCAACATAATTTACTAATTCTAAAGATGATGATTCTAATGTACAGTGAGTCTACTGAGGAATATTATATTACTATCAATTTGTCCAGCCAGGTGTCAGTGACATAAACAGTAAAATTGTGATTTTGAATCAATAAAAGTTACATGTTACTTAAGCATTTTTTTCAAGTGATAATTTCAATTTTAGATAAGAGCTTTGTAAGAACACATCAAGAGGACACCTGGCTGGGGGAAAGAGCTTTAGGTGTATAAAATAATAATGTCCAATTCTGCATTCCTACTCTCAGAATAAAACACACTGAGACTTACTCTTCTAAACAGATTATGCACAGAATTATACTGTGAATCTTACAGTTTAGACATGTTCCAAATCTCACAGAAAACAAGATGTTATCTCTCTTCTCTCTAATACCGTATACAGATCAAGGTGGTATTCATCAGGTTCTGACCAGTTCTGGATAACTGTTAGTGGAAATATGAGTTGTTCAGAGAACCAGTAACACCACCTTTGACTGGAACCACCCACATCTACTCTCTGTCTCTTGAGTCCACTTGATTTGGAGGAAAATGGAGATTTTTACAGTATCCTTCCCCTGCCATGCTCACAAGCCAAGCCATGCCCACAAAGCCATGCCCACAGAAATATTTTTGAATCCCACCATTGACACTCACACAAACTCTCACATAACATCATTATGCACAGCACAAAATGAAGAAGAACCTCAGAAATCTGGTAAAAAAACCTACAGTAACATATAGATAAAATTTCAGGTCTTTCTTTATGATGTAATTGACAACTAAATAATAATGATATTAAAGTCTCACAAACATTGGGGGTTATTAACTACATTTATAATTTATAAACCAAAGATTGTGCAAAAGATTAAACAAGTGTAGGTTCACCACAAAAATTCCCAAAAAGATTTCCAAAATAAATATTTGATTTGTAAACATAAAATACTTAACTTTTCCAGAAAAGAGGTAAACTAGAAATACATTTGTATACAAAATATACACAGACACATACAAAACAGTACAAGTGCAGGCATGCACCATTTTAGAACTTTATGAGAAATATTAAGCAATACAGTGAGAACGAGTACGCATTAGAACAGCTTGCCTCCTGGAGTTGTGAATGCAACTAAGTTTTCAAGAAAAAAAAAGATTGGACAGCCATTTGTCCAAGATGGTATGAGGACTCTCCACCACCTTGATAGAGAGTTGGACTAGAAGATCTCCAATGCCCCTTCCAACCCCATGATTCTAAATGGTATAAAGGGTAAATAAATGGTTCAATAGCAGCATGTTTTGGAACTAAAGCTAGCAATATATTGTAAATATTAGAAGCTGATAGTAATTTAGTTGTGCATTCTTCTGAATTATTTCTTTTAAAAAGATCTGTATTCCACTCACTGCTGTCCTGATGACACAGAGTAAGCCACAATATAGTTATTTAGTGTGTAAATATCCCTCCACATAAGGTTCCTCTATTGGCTCCAACTGTTAGCCTTATTTTTCAGCATAAATCTGAATTTCCTTGCATGGCTGGTTTAAATGATGTCATTACTTGCCATCCACGGTTTAATTAATATTTCTTTGCTTTCTCATTTCAATTAGTGAACAGTCAAACAGAGTGGCCCTGATCCTGATCTTATTTGCTAGCATAAAAAGGGGGAATGCTATCACTAAAGGTTTCAAGCAGGATAGTAATCATATAAAACAGCTAATTCAACTTATTTTGGGTAGAACTATTAGAAATCCTGTGCAGGGATAGCCATTCTGAACAATATGTTATTAATTCTGTTTCATCAGATTTATATCAGTATAATGGAAATGTCCTGTAGTAAATCAGGAGCTAATTGCTGCAAATCTGATTCTTACATGTGGATCCAAAACCTGCTTGCTTGGAAGCATGTCGTATTGATTTAGGCAACCTGACAAATAAGTTCCTATGGGGCATTTACTGGCCAGCACTATAGAATTTTCTTGAGCATTTGACAAAACATATTAAAAAGGGAAAGATGAGGGCTTAATTGAAACAAAAGGCAATTTTGTATGCAGCAGTTTGTATTTGATAGAGCATCCCAATATAAAATATAGGCATATTTGATGAAACATGAAGGATGTCAGATTTTAGTTCAAATATTAAGACAATGTGTTTCTTTCCCCATTATCCCTATCTTTTTAGTAAAACTTGATAACTTTAACAGCAATTGATAATTGGACTCATTTTCTAAAGCAGGGGTGTCAAACATGTGGGGCGGATGGGTCATGTAATGCTGCCGTGATGACATGCGTTTGACAACCCTGGGCTCTTATGGGCTCTCACCATTATTCTTAATGTCCCTAGGCTTTGAGCAAGCAAAGCAAGTAACAATTAATAGAATGAGGGACATGGAGTTCCAAGAAGAACTAAATAGGTTGCCTTTCCACAGTAGGGACAGAATTAAACAGGGTGTGTGGGAATCGGCAAGATATCTAAATGACCTGATCTCCCCAAAACAAAGAATAGCTTTCTTCAGAGCCAGATTTAACATTCTTCGTTCAGCACTCCTCCACAGCAGGTATAAGAGAACACCTATAGCAGAATGGTATATGTGGTAAAGGAGAAGTGGAAGATAATTCACATGTTCTATTACACTGCAAGCTATACAGAGCTTGTAGGGCTGCACATATTCTCTCCTTGTTGGAGAGATTGCCAGGGAGGGCAGACAATTTTTATCTAGGCTTTCTTCTCCAGGACATTAACCCAGTTACCACGTATGCAAAGTTCTGTGCTGCTGTAATGTCCATAAGAAAAAACTTGGCCTCAGAAGTATAGTACCATCTTGTACCAATTATCTGGACATACCTTTAACAATCTTTGGACCATTATGTTATTATCCACTTTTAATGTCAATACTTTTTAATTATATGTTAATGTTAGTATTTTTAACATAGTGTAAAAACTAATGTGTATTGCTGGTCTTTGACTGTAATTAAGATTTTACTTACTGACAACCCTGATCTAAAGAAATGGAGGTTTTCCCTTCACTTGATGTGTTCAAGCAAAAGTTGGATGTCAAGTCATATTTTAGATTTCTGCACAGAGCAAAGAAAGGAATGACTTGAAGACCTAAATTGTCCCTGTTGCCTCTATCATTCCATGACTAAGTAAGTGCCTATTCCTCCTCCTAAGTCAAAGTTAAACACGTCTCTATTAAGTGTGTGTGTGAGAGAGAGAGGAGACAGATAGACACACACAGAGAGAGAGAGGGGGGGGGGAGAGGGGTAGAGAGAGAGAGAGAAGAGAGAGAGAGAGAGAGAGAGAGGAGAGAGGATAAAGAGAGAGAGAGAGAAAAACTCTACATGGCATAGTACAGGAGGGACAGAAATAGTAGCTTGTTTTAATGTGTATGTCTTTCCTCAATACTACATGTCAGAATTTTGGAAAGCAGGTCCCATAATCCCAGAACACTAGAAACTATCATAGTCACTCACAGAAAGAAAGTCACTTTGCAAATCTTCAAAGACATTCTCATTCCAATGATTGTTCTTTGTGATCCAAATTTTGGCACCGAAAATAGGCTGCCAGGTAATGTTAACTGCAAATGTACTAGAAAACCTAAATTAAGAGTAAATGACAGATGAAAGGATAGTGAAGCTGTAGTTCAATTTTTCATGCTTTCCCAGTGTAGAATTAAGTAACAGACAACCATGTTTCACAATTCCATTCTCAAGAATGCTTGAGGAAGTGCTCTTTTTACATAATTTTTAATGTCTCAAAGAATTAATATATTTTGCCTATTGCTTTATACAATATCTTGCCTCTTGCATAATTCAAATTCAAGTTATATATTCATCAGCTGAAAAACGAAAACTTTTAATAATAATTGGTTCTGGGTAAAAGCAAACAGAGATAGAGAAGCTCTTTTTATTCCATTTACCTAATAACTTTGATTTTTAAAGCAGCCCCATGCTGAATATACAAAATAAATATCTCCTCTACCACTTCTTTCTTAAGGGGGAAAAACATTTTAACAAAGAGAAAGGAGACACAAGGAGGACATGGGTGAAGCAGAGATGCAATCTTTGAAAGTTGGATGGTATACAATTATTATTGTTATTATATGCACAACAATGTTAAATTACAGCTTCTGGTTTAGCTGCTGTTGGCCTTCATGTAAATTGAGTTCTTCCTAAGAAGCTAGGCTGTATCGGTTTAGTACACAGTATCTGTGGCAGTGGTGGGTTCCTACTGATTCAGCCATGGTCCTGAACTGGTTCTCTGTTTTTTGCACTGTGTTAGTGCAGTGCACACATGAGCAAACTGGCAGAACTGCCCACTGGGACCCACCCTTGATCTGTGGATACAAGCAGTGTGGCCTTTTGTAATTGACAGATGGACAATTTGTCAACACAGAGATTTTCTCCAAGATTTTTAGGTATACATACAGTGGGCCGATAACTAGAGACCACCATGGCTAATTTATTCATAATCTTTCAACGTTTATTTTCAGATTTTGATACTTTGTGATCTTTTCCAGTTCATTGTCTTCTGTTCTATTGTTCTTTGGTATTGCCACTTCAATTATCCACACTTTCTTCTTTCAACCACAGTCAAGTCTGGTGTGTTGTGAGCCACAATTTTATCAATTTGTATTAGCAAATCCCACAATATTTAATCTGATCATTTTCAACTACTTTAGAGTTAAAGTAGGAATCAGGAAATCCCACATTTTAACCTGATCATTTTCAACTACCTCAACTCTATTTTCCCACCATATTTCTTTACTTCCACATGATAATTTTTAAAGTTATTCCAGGTGACTGTGTTATGTTATGGTTGATAATAGTTTGCATGATCTTCTTACACAAGCTGATAATATGATTTATTGTTTCTTCTGCTTCTTTGCACAGTCTGCATTTTTTGGTCAAGCCTTGAGTTTCTTTTTTAAATGTTCCAGTTGTAAGCCATTGCCACGTTTTACCTTTACCTACTTCCCCCTTGTAGAAATTGTCCATGCAATGCTTTTCCCTGCCAGCATTCTGTTCTTGTTTTTATTACATTATTTCAATATTCATGTTTTTTTCATTCAGTACATTCAGTAACTTCCAATTTTTAACTTGCATCAATGATTGTTCTTCGCTGTTTTCTACACAATCAGCCAATGCATGTTTTTCTTCTTTGACAGTTTGATTTGAAACAAACCTCTATCTCTATTTCTGTAGGACAGGTATAATCTATCAGTATCACTACAGAGATTCAATGCATAATAAATACTCATCACTTTTCTTATTTTTTGGTCCAAACTGTCCAGTACAGGTTGCACCCAGTTAATAATTCCTATCACAGACATGGCCCAAGTATTGATGGTGTTGATGATGTGTCCATTATTGACTTTTATCTTTAGAAGTTTCTTCATTCTTTAAATGTATTCTTTAGTAATCACCTTTTTAACTTATCCATACTTGACATTATCCAGTGTAATGACATTATCCAGTGTAATGTAGAACTTGATGGTTTGGCCATTTGGCATTTCAATTCCATTACTATTTGTGATTTAACCTTGAATTGTTCAGAGAACAGCCTCTATTTATTTGATGTAGAGCAGAAAATGAGGGAGAGCTAGTTTGGTGTAGTAGTTAAGGCACCAGGTTAGAAACCAGATGTTCTAGTCCTGCCTAAGACACTAAGCGAACTGGATGACTTTGAGCCAGTCACTCTCTGTCAGCCCTAGGAAGAAGAGAATGGCAAAAAACTTCTGGGGAAAAAAACTTGCCAAGAAAACCAGAGCAATTTATCCAGGAAGTCCTAGAAGTAAATACTGAATTGAAGGCAGATAAACACACACAGACACACAGAGACACACACACACAGAGAAAGAATTAATGAAGCTTTGCTACTAAAAGAAGAAATGTATGCAAAAAAGTAAGACTTCAAGCTAGATATTTCCTAGAGTTAGTAAGGTTAGTTTCAAACTGAACTTGAATTAAACCTCACCTTATTTAAAACAGTGATAGAGAGTATTTTACTGTATGACTTGAATTCTGCATGCATTGAGGATTGCTTCCATCCCCACTGGCCTGGATCAAATGAAAGTAGTAGAAAATAGTACACTTATTATAAGAACTCTTCCATAGCAGGAGACAAAAAAAATAAAATAAAAATCTAAGCCTCCCATTTACCATGTGTGAAAGAGCAAGGTGATCAAGACCAAGCTATGCAGTCTCTGTGTATGTGGGAGCTAGGTTGCATCTTTAATTTGTACTTCAATCAGCAACAAACCTCACTAACTTGAACTTTTTCCTTTACTGTTTCCATTTTGTTACATTCCTGTCAATACTAGCGCCGTAGATATGGGACTATTTGAATCTTACTTTTGTAGTCATAAGCAATATTTTTTTTTCCTTTTATTAAATATCATACGGAGAAGATTTAACTTAAAAAAAAACATGCTGTATTGTACCTATTATTTTAGGACAAATAGTTACTTTCTGTTTACTTTGCTTTGCATCCCTCCTGTGCAGCTTACCCATGAGCCAGGGAGAACAAGTTTAATTTATCATTAGCAGTTTATGTGCCCTTTAATTGGAATCTATGTGCTAGCCCAGGCAAATTGTCTATGTAGCCTCCTCTGAAATATCTGCATACCTTAAATGGCATGATAGCTTGTTGAAAGGAGGCAGACAATTTACATTCTACTGGTGTGTTATAAATAAATTATAAGAACAGATTAGAATTATGCATTTACGCCTACTAGTGAGTGTGAGATGCATAATTCACAAGTGGTGAACCCTTAAGAGACTCCTGAATTCCCCAATCACAAGCATGCTGATGAAGGTATATTTTTCAATTCCCACTGTTCTCTGCTTTGTTATTTTCATACCTTCCCTGGCTACTAAGTTAGGACCTTCCTGATTATTTATTATCCATTAAAGCTTAGCTGAATAGTGTCTCCTTTTTAGATCAAAGGTTATTTATTTAAAAAAAGCTTTAAATATCTCTTTTCAATAGTTATATTCAATAGCCAATATTTCAGTTTTGAAAGCAACAAGTAAGATTGATTTGTTTCCAGGCTTTTTAAAATTAATAATAAGAGCCATGATGGCACAATGGTTAGAATGCAGTACTGCAGGGCTAACTCACTGCTCATTCCAGAAGTTCGATTCTGAGTAGCTCAAGGTTGACTCAGCCTTCCATCTTTCCGTGATTGGTAAAATGTAGACCCAGATTGTTGGGGAAATATGCTGATGCGGTAAACTACTTAGAGAGGGCTGTAAATCACTGTGAAGCTATATATAAGTCTAAGTGTTATTGCTAATGTATTAAAAATGCATATATGAATGGTGTAAGTTGTATTCCATTCTGTATAAATATATTTAGAACAATTCTACTAAAATTAATTAAATTTGCATTAGTTGTAACTAATTTTCATTCTATTGCTTTCATTAGACCTACTTTAAATAAGATTCCTGGGTTTCAACTGCTATTAAAAAGTTGCAAATGTTTTTAATTTCAGATCAGTGAAATGTATTTTTTAGTATCAGTGCTTTTCAGTATTTGCATACATACATTAAAAAAAATCCTACTCCCCCCCTGTATGGAGTAGCAATGACATGTATCATCTTTCTCAATCTCAAGTCCTTGACCAAAGGTTTGAGAATTTGAGAGTTCTGCCAGCTGTTCCTTGCATTGCACTCTTCTGAACAGAAAATTCTGAAGTTGTTCCCGAGATCTGTTGAAGTCACTCTCCCAAGCTTAAGAGTCATAACCTCAAGCATTCCTACCACTATGGGACACACTGGCTTTTATTTATCACATACTCTTTAGTTCCTCCTACAGACCCTGATATTGCTTTAGCTTCTCATACTTCTTCTTGCTGATTTTGTTGTTATGTAGTCAATTCAGGCTGTATTCATACTGGTCTGTCTAGACTTTGAAATTTGGATGACTGCTCTATCTATGAGTGACTAGTGTTTGGAGCATCTTATTTTTCTAATGTCTTTTTCAGTTGTGTTCATGTACTGGTCCTGTAGCTTGGTGGTTGTAATGCCTGATGCCTTCTATAAAGTATAGTAGGTTTTTTTGTTTATTATGCAAGTTTATAATAAATAAATTGTATAATTCAATCCAGTTATTCAATTGCTTTGACAAAGTTTTCTGACAAATGAGACATTCAATTAGCTGCCTCATTATATCAAAACATGCTCATTCTCAGAATAAGATTAGAATTCAAACCAAAATATTAAAATATTAGTTGTGGACTAAATTCATGTCCCCCATCCATTTTAGCAAGAAAGTTACATTAAAAACTAGATGAATCTGCATTATATTTAATATCTTACTGAAAGCATTTTACTCTGGAAGAGGTTCAAGAATGAGCTCAGTTGCATGAGGTTATGGCTATAACTGAGTTGAGTTATGTGCCAAACCATCCAGGTGAGTTTCACTTTTGCTGACTGAAATCCAGCCTGGGTTGTGACAGGAAAGGAAGAAGAGTTTTAATCAACAAGATGGCTTGGGAATCTTTTGTTTTGACAGCCATGCTAGAATTGTAATTATTAATGTGAATTCTACAGAATATTCCCCAGGGCAGCCACCTTAAAGACATCAATTTCTTATAGATTTTCTCTATATTTTACAGCTTGTTTCCAACAATGAATTGGTACCCATATTGGTAGACTGCCACATTGTAAACTTTCTAATAACAGTTTCTTTCCAACTTTACAGCTACCCAGGTCTCACTGTTTTCTTTCAGAAAGATTGATTGTTCATTTTTTCTCAATAGATGTCATATTTTATTGAACACTGTTCAGCTCCAACTTCCTATTTGTAAGAGTTACACATAAGGGGTCCAGGGTGCTTTCTGAGCTTGCTTGTTTTCTTGCAGATCTTTCATTACACAAACAAGGCAACATTAGCAGTGCTAGTGATGTAACCTAATTTGGATAATGAAACGTCTGCAAGAAACAAGCACGCTCAGAAAGCACGAAAGACCCCTCATGTCAACCCTGAGCTACAAATATTCTCCTTTATTAGTTATACATAAAACCAAAAATAGTTCCGTTCTGCATAGATTCAGGCTCTTTATGTCAATTAATAATGTAAGGAAATTTACTGTCTGATTTTGAATTAGCAGTATTGATTCTGGCCAACAAAACAGGAAGTGTTGAAAACAATTTCATCCCTGAAAAAGAAAATATAACTTAATGCTTAATAGAATGAAAGAAAATTGTTTGAATAAACTAAAATCTGATGGTATGCTTTATTCTATCTATTTAGTTAAATTATTTTTGGTAAAAAGAAACTGAATACTATGATATATTCTGGTAAACAGAAGTTTGATGGATTTTTAGAATTATTTTTAATCAAAAATGTTTACATAACAGTATTTCTATTGTAAAATAAAATTACTGCCATTTAGAAGTTACAGGCAATCTTGATTATTAAAAATGACAACTTTCAATTGCAAATGAACTAGGAAAATCAAGATTTATCAGGTATCATTAAGCCCTTATATAATGCTGCATATTTTTATAACAACCTATTCAGAATGTCAATAGTATATCGCAGATGAGGAAACCAGAAGTTGAAATTTGTAAAAACATCATTATCAAATAATAATGTACTTAATGAATGTCATTCTCTGCTTGTCTAAATATATATTAAGATGGAGGATGAAAGGGTTTGGGAAGAGTTTCAGAATTTAATCTCTCATCCTCATTCTTACCCCACTCTTAAGGGCTCTCTATAGTTGAAGTCTCCTGACGTCAAAGTGCCAGTTCTGAAAATCAATGCAGAAGTGGGAGCCAGGGGAGACATGGTCACAAGGTCCTACTTTGGTGCTTAGGACTGTACAAAAAAGAAATCCCACCTATTTTTAACCAGATATGTATAGCATTGTGCTAAAAAACCTGAAACGTCTACATTGCTAATTTGGTTATATTACAACCGCATTCTTTCACAGGAGGGAAATTTGAAAGCATTATGGTTTTCTTAAAGTGTAAGCATTATATTCTAAATTTATCTGCTGCCCATCTTGTCATAGGCAAATCTGCATAGAGAAGAAGCAAGACTCTAACTTGTGAGAAGACCGAAGTGGCAGTGGGAACTGGAGGGAGCAACAAGCAGAGCATGGAATATCTCAGGGGGTGAAAGAAGGCCTTGGGAGGCTGAGGCAGGTGGGCTTGTGCCTGCACTGTGCCCCAGGGTCTCCCCCATCCTTAGGCACTCCATGCTCCACTTAACAGAATAACAGAGTTGGAAGGGACCTTGCAGGTCTTCTATTCCAAACCCACTTCTCAAGCAGGAAACCCTACACTAGTGATGACGAACCTTTTAGACACCGGGTGCCCAAACCGTTTGCGCACACATGCCCAAAATGAAAGGTGAATTGCGCAGCTGTGTGCATGTGTGGACATGCATGGGCATGCACATGCATGGAAATGCACACATGCACAGCAGAGATCCAAAGACCAGCTAGCGACTGGCAGGAACAGGATCTCAACACTGGCAGGTGGCAAGAGGTAAGATCTTTTTGTGAGCTTCTGCTTTGTCATTTGCAGGAAACAGAAGCTCACAAAAGAAACACCACGGACATCTGACCTAGGGCAACAGCGCACATGCCAGCATAGGGGGCTCTGTGCGTCACCTCTGCATGCGTGCCATAGGTTCACCATCATGGCCCTATACCATTTCAGACAAACGGTTTTCTAATCTCTTCCTAAAAGCCCTCCTTTGTTAACAATCTGTGCGTTCATTGAACAATTGTATTGTGTAGAGCAGGGATGAGGGGTTGACCAGTGATATAATTCACTTAATCATCATCCTGGCTTTTGACCATAATAGGCAGGCACCATCACAGTTGTAACTCAGTGATTACCTATGTTTGAAATCTTTCATCAGTGTTGAAATATCTTGCTGAAATAATCTGCTAAAATAGTAATTTTTCAAGATCGTAGTTAATCTTGTTGCAGATCCTAAACCCAAAATCACGTACACTTTTAAAGGCTTTAATTATGGCCTGGACTCTTAATGGGTTCAGGATAATATTTGGATAATCTTTGAAAGATTTTGTCCTTTGTTCAGTTCAGGGTTACATAGCTTTCCTACCCTTTATTGCACAGGCTAAGAAGACAATTTCAATTTTAATGATTATATCATAAAGGTTTTTTTTTTAAATCCACCTGTGATTATTATCTGAATAGGTTATCTCTATAGGTTTTGTGAAAATCTATAGTTATTGTGATTTAGGAAAAAGGGGCATCAAAATAATGATGGAATAGTGTATATAATTATATATTATATTAAGAGCAAAGCGCCATGCAACTTGTAAAAGATTCCATATTTGGAATCATTATGAAGAAACTAAAAGCCTTGAAAACCTCTATGGGTGAAACCACATGCTGTGCAGTTTGGTCAACACAACTTAAGAAGGATATTACAACAAAAGAATACAAAAAATGCTAGAGGTAAGCAAAGATGCTGTAGATTAAAATCATGCAGGGTAAACTCCTGTGAAAATTTTGCCAAGAATATTGTAGTAAGTAATAGTTTAGGCCAGTGTTGCTAAACTTTTTGACCTCGTGTGCCCACACCCATAATGCAATGTGTGCAGGACACTCCCCTATGCACCCTGCCCTTCTGTGCATGCACTATGACCCCTTTCTCCCTGTTTTGGGCCTAGCAGCCCCTCCCCCGTGCTTGCACATGTGACTCCTACAGGCGCCCCTCCCCCCAAGCATGCATGGCAGAGACCCAAAAATCAGCTTGCCGGCAGGAGGCACACACGCATGCTCGGTAGAGTTGAGCTGGGGTAACGCCTCACATGCCTGCAGAGAGGGCTCCGTGTGCCACCTGTGGCATGTGTGCAATAGGTCGCAATCATGGGTCTAGGCAAGCATCAGGAGTGTGACTTGAAGGTGCATACACACGCACATACACAAACACACAACTATAAATATTTTCAAGTTAGAACAAGCTCAAAGGAAGATTAATATTGCATCTGATTATGCCTCATGAAGGCAGGCTGAAGGAATTTAATATATTTAGTTTGAAGAATAGATGACTGAAGGCAATGTAATGTCAATGTCCAGATAAAAGAATAAGAGAGGGCAGGTGGTTAGGGAATATTTCCACTACCACATAAATAAGGATCAGGAATAATGGTTACACTTTGCAGCCCACCATCCCCAACCCTCACTTCCATTTAAATGTAAGTAAAAACTTCCTATTAGTAAGATGTGATTAACAGTGGAATTGAAGTTGCTAGTTCTTCATTTCTGGGAGGTTTTTAAGGCAGCCATTTCATAAGGTGCATTCATTATTTTCCCCAACATATTGCAGTCAGTCAGACTAGATAATCCTCCAAGTCCCTTTCCCAGTTCTAGGATTCTTATCTAATCACATCATATCAAGCTAGCTTCTGCTGAGTTTCAGTTAGTGAACCTGACCAATTAAAAAAAAATCTTACATTCAAAATCCCCTGGTGTCCCTCCCAAAACAGCACCATCATAACTAAATTTCCACAGCAGGGCAATTCTTAATATTTTAGAAGTAAACTTTCCTGTGTTAAATTGATTCACATGATCCTAGAAATACTGTCAGCGGCAAATACATTAATGTAGAACTTTGTATGGACGAATGGCAGTATAAAATTCAGCTGAAAAACTTTATTTGAATGATGCCAGCGGTCTAAAGGAGCACATTATGGATATTACAAAAACGGTGACCTATATAGCACGATAATTATTGTTGCTTCGCTGTTAACCCCTGGGCTGTAACTGAGCATTACAGGTGTATCACATCAAATGCACCAGCTGCACTAGGGATTCTACCTGGTCCAGGATGGTAATGAATTATGGCAACATAACCAGCAGATGTAGGAGACCCCCAAAAGCAATGCAGTTTATTACTGGCCTCAGATTTAACATTTAACAGTATTCTCCTGCGAGGCATAGGAGGAATAATATTACACATTATGTGGAAGTTTCCACTTACTGCTGAAGGACACAAATCACCCTTGAAGCCATTGGAAAAGCTAGCCGTTTGTGTTGAGAAAACTGGCTCATTTTCTGCTTCTGTTTAAGTCACTAGATCTAGGAGGCAGAAACGACAGCAACAGCCTCTTACATCAACGTCTAATTTACTTTGCTTCCCTTTATATTCTTTCTCATTTAAAACTGAACATGTCTATATTTAAGATAAAGACATATTCAAATGTTTTAAGAAAAAAATGTGTCTTCATTTCTTCTTTGTCCCAGTGAAATTCTCTTCAGTATTAATAATTTGTCATTGAACTTCATTTTATGTGCAATCTTATGATTCACACAACTTTTAATTTTTGTATTTTACCAAACTGCGGCTTGTTTTAATGGATGGGTCTCAAAGTCAACTGATTATTTAAGAAAAAAATGTGATTAAGTACATGCTTGCTATCGTACTTTGCTTTATTTTATTTTTGGGCTTTAGGAACAAAGGGATGCATTTTAGACCAAATTTAACTAAATCATACTTCCCAAAACAACCCAAACTAAAATTTACTTATTCTCTAATATTAGTTCCTTCCATTCCTTAGTAATTGCAGAGCATTGCTTAGCTGCTAGCTTTCCTAAAGGTATCGTTTGCCACATGTGTGCTGATATTGTAGTTTGGTACGATGGGGTGGCTGTTAAACTTAGAGGTTTAAACCTGAACCCATACTACATTCTAATTTGTTTTAATCATATTTCATCACTGACATACTGGCTGAACACTAGCCTAAAAATGTGGTTCAAAATTTGTCATGTTATGTGAATGAACCATCTGGTTAATTCATTAAACTATGTTCAATAACCAAGTTAGCATGCTGTGCAGAAACAGCTAGTTTGTGCAAAGAGAAGGCAATTTCTTAAACTGTCAAAGCATTTCTTTGAAAATAGTAGTCTCTCCTAAATCTGACTCAAAAATGTTTTGCATGGAATGATGATGCTTCAAAGATATAATATAGCTCAACTGAGAAGAGAATGATGTATGTAGAAACATGCTCTCATTGCAAATGTTCTCTTATCTTCTAAATTATTCTAAATTTTGAAATCCAAATTATCAAAAAATTATGAAGTGAACTTCTGGTTTAATTTTCTTTCTTATGCATTGCTGCCTGTTTACAGAAAGCATTATACTGGTAATGTATTAAATTCCTTTGGCTTCCTATTATGTCCATTATACATTACATCAAACTGCATCTTAGATTCCAAATTGTTAGCATTTTATGGGACAGATATACTGTGCTCATAGTCCTTATATAGCTTGCCATATACATTGGTTGTAGTTAAATATGATGACATTATAAAAAAAATAACTAGTGCAATATAATTAAGTGAATGTAAATTGGAATATACCAATAATTGGGACCAAGTAAGACATAAATTTAATCTTTCTAGATGGTTCTCCTGAAGTAGCAGAGGAACAATTTCATTACTATTCTAATGAAGCCATTATTGCAAGTAACTAAATTACCTTACTGGAGAATCTCAGTACTGCTCTTTAGAAGGCCAGATCTGAAGATGAAACTTAAATACTTTGGCCACCTAATGAGAAGGAAGGACTCACTGGGTAAGAGCCTAATGCTGGGAAGATTGAAGGCAAAAGAAGATGGGGACGGCAGAGAATGAGGTGGCTGGATGGAGTCGCTGAAGCAGTAGGCATGAGCTTCAATGGACTCCAGAGGATGGTAGAGGACAGGGAGGCCTGGAGGAACATTGTCCATGGGGTCATGATGGGTCGGACTTTTAAACTAACAAAAACAAATGCCGGTCCAATGGGAATGCACGTGAAGACATATAAATATACATCTGAATTCATAATTTAAGAATAGTTTTTATAATTTAATGATCCCAGTAAAGTACATTGTGACACAAACTATGCAGACCAGAGGTGGTTACTACCGCACCAGTTTGGGCTAACCGGTAGTGGAAATTGTGATTGGGGTCACCGCACTGGTAGGGACTGCAGGCTCGCCACGCCCCTGAACTGGTTCCCTGGTCGCCACGGCATGTTTTTTTGACATTTTTAATGTTCTGCCCATACACAGACCTATTTACAGGCAACTGTGTACTCATGCAAATCACACATGCACCGCAGAATGCCAGCAGAAACCCACCCCTGATGCAGATATAAGTAGAAATAAACAGCAACTCAAGTGAAAACAAGAAGTTCATCCTGATGAAAGTGAATTGATGTGCTTTATGGTGTTTTTTTTAAAGCATAACCTGACAATCTTATTTATGATAAAGGGAGTCTTTGGTGCTCTCTGATCTTCATTGTTTTCTTGCAGATACTTCATTAGCCAAACTAGGTAGCCCCAGTGCTAGTAAGGAGTGTGATTTGCTATCAGTTTATATTCTAGTGTCTTGTGCTCTGCCAGTGTTGGTGGGAATGGGCTGTTTACTGTTGGCTTGTTGGCAGTTTCTTGATTGGGGTATTGCTCACTTGATTGTTGGTCTGAATATAGTTAGGGTTATATATGGTTAGTCAGTGGCATTTGCAAAAAGAAGGGCAATCAATATCTCTAATAATCTCCAAATCTAGCAATTAACTAACTGGGTTGCCAGCCAAAACTGAAAAAAAACATTTCCCAAAACCTTCAAGAAACGTAGAGCTCCATCTATCTTCTGGGAAGAGTGACAACCCTGCAGAGATGGAATACAACAAACAATGCAAGTTTTTATATGATCATAAAATCAATAATATCTCCTCCTACTGCCCCCTTCAAATAAAGAAAATTAAGCCCAAAACTCATTCACCAATAAGTCCAAACAAGAAAAGAATTGAAGAGATCCATAAAATGATGAGTTGTATCTGGGACACCAAAAATTGCCAGAGCTAAATAGCAATAGCAATACCACTTAGACTTACATACCCCTTTACAGTGCTTTACAGCCCTCTCTAAGCGGTTTACAGAGTCAGCATATTGCCCCCAACAATTTGGGTCCCCATTTTACCACCTCGGAAGGATGGAAGGCTGAGTGAACCTGGAGCCTGGTGAAATTTGAACTGCCAAATAGCAAGCAGCTGGCAGGTCAGCAGAAGTAGTCTGCAGTATTGCACTCTAACCACTGCGCCACAGCACCACAAATACCTTGTGGTTTTCAGCACTTCATCTGAAATTTAGGCAAGAAGATTGGTAGACAGTAGAATGGATAATCCACCAACAAACCTATTCTGCCTCTTTACTACATCATAAGGTACAGAGATTTAAACATGGCAAATTGGATTGGATCTGACCAGGAAAATGCAACTCTGACTATAGGCATTATTATTATTTTAAATACAAAATTACAACCAGCATTGTTTTCCATATTTGTAGAATACATGGGGCAGAAGGCACATGAACACGCGCACACAGAAAAGATTGATGGGGGTTCTTGCAAAGAAGAAGATAAATGATTGTACAAGAATATAGAAAAACCTGGAGGGGGGAATATTAATTGCATCTATACAGTTGATAATATTTATTTTTTCCAGAAGAAAAATGCATACTAGTTTAAACTGTCATTATGTGACCCTATATCCTATTTTTCATATTATTAGCAATACATAATGTGGTAGTTTATATTCAAAAATAAAACCAAAATGTATATACCTCATGTATTTATCTAGAATAAACCAAGGTTACTATGGTTACTGAAAATCCATTACCTTTGAATACAGAATGAAAAAGTTTGACTTAAAGTGTGCACTATTATTATAGTATACATCAAGAGCCTTCAGGGGGTTCTCTAACTGGACTCATTTTTCAGTGTCAGTAGTGACCCAACACACTAGTAGCTTATGGGATGTGCATGGCAAGATATTTTAACTGAATGTATTGTAAAATGCTCCATATCACTACAAATGCAGAAATGCTATACTATAAAGACTTGCACAAGTAGAAACATGAGCTGCATCTTGTTCAACAAACTAAATTGTGGTCAGTTTAGGACCAATCAAATAAAGTGGAATACTAATCAGGGCAACTAACCAAAATAAGCTAGAGGCAACTTTGTGTGTTGTTGGAGGGGGGACTTGTGTGGGCAGATGCCAACAGCAGACCCTGGCATTGCTATCTAATACATGCTAGCAGCTGCCAAGAAAACATCTCCTTGGCAAGATTCAAGGCAGATGCTTGCCTGGTCCACATGGCTGAATTGGTGATCCAAAGCAGCACCAAGGAAAATTAAAACTGAATCAGTTGCTACCCCTACGTTACCTCCTGGCTAGAAGCCATCATTGTGGAAATATTTTGCTGAAGACACCTGTAATGTAAAGCCAGCCATGCTAATGCCATCATTTAGTTTGCCTAGATTCTTGTAATAAAAATGCATTCTACTGCCAAGATTTCAAAGGTCTGATCAACTTAGCCTTGCCTGTCTGCCATGTATGCAAGCAAGTTTAATTCCTTTGTGATTCAGTATTTAGTCACTTGACAAAAGAATATTCAAACTCTCACCTCATACCAGCCAGGCTGCTTAATCTCTATCGCTAACTCAATTTTGACTGCTCGCAAGGATTTTAGAGGAATTTCTGAATTTTCATGAGATTAAAATGTGGAGTATAATCCAATTAGGCTGTAGTCTGAGGCTTTAAGCCTATTTATCACACACAAACACTATACAGTATCCTATTGTTAACTGCTTAAACTTTAGAATGCTTAGTTTAAAATTTATTCTTTTCTGTATGAATAGTGTTGTGGTAATAGTTCCTCTGATAACTGTCACAAACAAATCTTTGTAAAATTATTTCAAGTAGATTGGTTCAATTCCAAAAGGAGTTTTTGATTATTCCAGGTCATCTTTTAACCTCAAAAGAATTGCTATGTCACAGGGTAAACAGGAAAAAAAACTATTCAAACCAGGAAATAACAGTTTTTGTGAAACCGGATTACTTGGTAATAATCTGAGGATTTCTCTGATTCTGTGTTTTGGAAATACTACAGTTACAATGTCAAGGTCCTGAGCGACGTTAAGAATCCTGCAACCACTACACATCACTCGCAAGTACAACAGACATGTATCCATGATTTTTCATGACTCCGACTGACTGCCTAAAATTTTATGCTTCGTTTTTCTCCTGATCAGAAAAGAGTGATAAAACAAGAGCATGTTGGAACAAGAGAGTAAACAGTATATTAATGTCCAGAATATATGATGGCATGGATTCCTCAACCTTTGAAATCTTGCTGGATTGTTAATGATTATTATGTCATTCTACTCTCTGGTCAAATCCTTAAGCACTTTAAACTAACTTTAAAGAAGACAGTCTTAAGTGTATATTTTATGAATTTTACTCGCATTAACAACACAGGCTACCTATTTTGGCATGTTTACATTTGTATAGTATTGTTATGCAATACCTATAAAGTTAAAAACAGTTGAAATGCATGGTGTAGTATAAGTTTTGAACTGCAGTTCATGCATACATAGTTAATGACAGATATGATATATATAGAGGAGGGGTTGCTGCTGGTTCTGCCCAGTTTGGCTGAAATGGCGGCAACAGGAGGCTCCGCCCACACGCTTATGTGCATACACAGACAGTGTGTGTGTGTGTGTGTGTGTGTGTGTGTGTGTGTGTGTCTGTACAAGCAAACTGGTAGTAAACGGTTAGCAACCCACCGCTGGATATATACCAGACTGATGTAACAATTAATAGTAAGATTCTTTAAACTGTAATGTTTCTAGTGGGCAAACACAGACCAAATGATCATATAAACTGTATTTTTGGTTTCAGGGCGTTGATAAGATACTGGAATGCTTAAACGCTCCAATAAATTAAAACATTGTGAATTTCACTATGATTTGATTGTTCCAATATCATTTTATGATGTTTTTGTAGCTTATATTGATTGCATTATTATTTGAATTTTTGATAATTTGTTAATTCTTACAATGTTATGTATTATATATTGTTGCTGTAAACCAGTCAGATGTGAAGCATTGGTACTAAAAGTATTTTAAAGAACACACAAGTAAAATATGTACTGAGTAGATCTTAACTGAAAAAAAAACTGTTGTGAGAAAGTGAATTGTTTTACAGCATACAGCATACAGAAATATGACTAGTAATAAGGTTGTTTTTAAATGAGCAGGATTAGAATATGATAACTACTGAAAACCATACAGGAAAGATTTGGTTGGCCTCCATTTGCCATGTATTGCTCTTTGTTGGATTGTAGGGGTTCTTTGAACTTGGATTTTTCATTTGGCAGCTATTTCATTACCTCCTAGGTAACATCTCATGTTAGAAAATTGAGATTTATTGGTTAGTTGTAGAACATATAAGTGCCTTACCTACCAGTCTTATATGTGACTAGGGAGGCTGCACTGCTGGGTGCTCTTTTGTATGAGACTGATACATCATATACCCCACAATTTCACAGAAAAGTATATATCCATCCAACCAACAACCTCAGAATCACTCTAGGTAGCCAACCCTATGTACATCTACTCTGAAATTAAGCTGATTGAATTCAGTCGGGCTTATGTGTGAAGTGAGTATTGAACTGCAATATTAATGAATTTCAGAAGCCCTATCTGCTTAAACCAGTAATGAACTCATTAATTCAGTTGGGTTTGTAATATCTAAATGAATTAAAAAAAATATCTCTGGACCTGTCTTTGATGACGTTGCTTAAGCAATCATGAATACTCTGCATATTTGCTTTAATACTGTTACCAAGAAGTTAATATACATAGTGGCATCGCACAAATGACACAATTATGTGCATGCGTTTGTCTCATGGTCTTGATGAAAGATCATACATTCTGCTATTTGAATGATAGCATAATGCACATGTCACTTTGTGCCTCCTTGCTCCCCACATATGACTCCCTAGATGGCCACTGCAGGCCCTGACAATTTAAATAATCATCTTACTTGGACATATAATGAAGTTATAAAAAAGGCCTTCACAAAAGATGCAATAAAATGGGGGGAATGGAGTACTCATTTCCAGGATCTTTGTAGTTAGCTATGACCTTTTCTAGGACAATTATTCTAAATCTCTAGTTTTCATTTTCTGCCATTACTAGACTATGACGGGAGGAGGAGGCAGGAGGGAGACTCTTAAAGTTTTTTGATTGCTGAGTTTCCTCTTGAGTGCATGTGATAGGGAACACTTATAGTCTTGCTAACACATGTATACTATCATTCAATGACTGCTAAAAGAGAAATATATCTTTTTATCTCTTAATTTCTCACATGAATATAGCCATATTTAAGTTAGTCTGTATAAATCAATTACTGATCAAATGGGAAAAAAAAGAATTGCTAGATGAGAACTGCTTTTAAATCAGAGAAAAGCAATCCTTCACTTTTCACTTAATTAATGTGGGAAAACAGTGGCTTACTATGTGCCATACTTGACTCATCTGAAGTTTAATTCCAAAGGGATAATCAGGCAAATCTAAGTGAAAGTCTATATGGTAATATCAAGTGGTTACAACTCACCTTTGACAATAAACCTGGTTCATTTCCAGTATAAATTTGTTGAGCATCCATATATAAAATATACTGTGTGATTATGCATTTGGTTCTTCTGGAGGAGCCCATCTCAACCATAAAGATGTGGGGAATGAAACAGAAGTGGTGGCTGGATATTCCTGGAGCTGTAAAAGAAAGAAGAAAGAAAGAAAAAGAAAGAAAGAAAAGAAGAAGAAGAAAGAAAGAAGAAAGAAAGAAAGAAAGAAAGAAAGAAAGAGAAAGAAAGAAAGAATTGCTTCATGATTAAATGAGTTGTATGATTTGGGACCACTTATTTTAGAGGTTTAACCCTTTTTCGGGGGAGGATATCTTTGATTCTGTGTCAGTGTTTGGTGATTGCCTTGACTATTCCTTGCAGTTCTCTTGGCAACATTTTCAAAAATGGTATACTATTGCTTCTTTCCAAGGGCCTGAGAGAGAGTGACTGGCCTGAAGTCACCCAGCTAGCTTTGCGCCCCAAGGTAGGATAGAATCTGGTCTCCTGGTTTCTAGTTTGCTACCGTAACAATTAAACCAAACTGGCTCTCCACATCTATTTAAAAGGCACTTAAAAATGAATTCTGTTTTTCTAATTTGACAAGGGTACAAAGCACTGTGTAAGAAACAATACAACGTGCAGTCATAATGAAATGCATACACATAATATAGAAAGAAGACAATCTCCCAAAAGTCAAAGCTGCATTCACTAAACCTGGTGATATCTTTTGCATTCTCCCAGTATGGGTCAACTTGGTGAATTTGAGAAGACAATTTGATTATTCTGAAGTTTTCTGTATAGCAATATTGCCAATATTGGTTAGCAATGCGCCTGCTAAATGATAAATGGGGAAATGATAGCTGAAATATATGATTGTTGTCAGACATGATATTTTTACTATGCATGCAATATAAGCATCGCTAAACAGAAACTGCTTACATTGACTTGTGTCCAACACTTCGCAGGGGTAAAACTTACTTTCTCCATAGTTTTATTGGATTTTGTTTTTTGAAGGAAAAAAAATCATTATGTATGTATGTTTGCATAAATATTTTTTTTTTCAAACACTTATAGAATGTCTGGCTTGAATATATATCAATCATTTGAACAAAATATTATTTTAGAAAAAACTAACTCCAAATATAATGAAGTTGACTATATTTGCATATTTATATATTAGTTTTTTTCACAGTGATCCATAAATACTCTAATTCATATTGACAAATAATAGCAAAGCATTAGGGTATCAATTTATTGATGTACCTCAGAGGGCATTTAGAATACTTTGGAAATTGAAACTGAATTTAGGAATATAAACAAGACTTATCTGAACAGATAATTTAAGGCTACATTTTGAAGTAGAAGAGTTTGAATGATATCTGGGAAGAGATCACAAAGATGTTTCATAAAACCAAAACTTTTTAGAAATAGCTCTCTCCTCCATTCATGTTAAACTAGAAATGTGTGAAGATCATCTGTCTCAAGCTCCAACTTAGATATTTACACCTATTTAGTTCCACATGATGCATTGTATTTCCAAATACTGAAAATCTCACATTTAGCTAAATGAAGCAAGTACTTATTTCAGAGATATTGGTTCCCAATCAGTTAAATGATTAATTACCAGCTAAGTACATCAACTGTTTGGTTCCATAATTTTCCAGAATATGCTGTTTTAAATTATGTGTTATTATTGTATAAATTCTATGACCTTAGAGTGATGTATATTGTGAAAAGGCTAAGGTAGTATATTTATTGTATTCATAACTTGGGAAATTGATAATCAGACCATGCGGACTTGAAAGAACATTGGGACAACTACATTATAGAATGGGGGCATGGCAAGAGAATCACTTGGCCTCCAGTGCAACTAGAACTTTTCAAAGTTTTCCAGTCAGACAGAAGTTAGTAAGATTACTTAATTCAAGATCTATTGCTCAGCTAAATGTCTATCTAAACTTATAACATGTCTTATGCTCCATGCTTATGAAATAGACTTGTAAATCTTTTGAACTTTAATATTTGCCTGAGTTAATCTTTCCCTCTTGCTTGTAAGCATGATCATTTGTTTGGGCTAAAGAATCCCTATTGATTTGAGCTGGAATTAAAGTCTGAACTAATTAATTCCCATTTAGATGAAAGGAGGATGATAAAATTTATGAAACAGCCATGCATAAATCTGCTCTGAGCAATCGATACCTCTGTGAAAGGACTCTAGCACCTATTCCCATATAATCACATGAGTTTGGGTTTGTCTGTAGCCAAAAAATATTTAGCAGCAAACCACAGATTTGGGGGTTACTTTATCAACCAGAGTTTGATAAGAAAGTGGAAATTTCTATTCTGTTGTGCAGTTATTGCCTTCTTCCTGAACTGAGATAAATATTATATGGAAAGATGTGTTTTGCTTTTTCTGAACATCTATATTCGATATTGTCCCAGTTATTAAACAGTAATTTAGACATTCAGACTGAATTGTGTGGTAGCTGAACCTATAATAAATTGAATATGAATACAAAATTAACGTTGGAAATTGACACATGGTTTATGAATATTTTATGTGATCCTGATACATCATTCTCTAAAAGACAGATCCTTCTGTTCTATCTAAACTTTTAATCAATATTTTATTTTATTTATTTATTTATCAAATTTAGGTACTGCCCATGTCACTCTCAGAGTGACTCTAAGTGAAATAACCAATTTAATGTTATTTCATGAGGAAAACTCGGGATTTAGATTGGCATGAATTTAAAAACTGGCTTTTATGCTTTTATGCTTAATGTATCCTTTTATGCTTAATGTAAATGTCTTGCAATTTTTTAAGAACTCCACATTAATCAATACATATACATTATTAATCAATACATAGACATTACTGAGATAGGCTAAATGCAAAGCTTTTTCTCTTTCTTGTAGCTCTTGTGGTTAATGCCAGCTTCAGAACTATAATTTAAGCTTGTAACTTTTAAGTTTCAAGTACAACAGATTAATAAATGGCCCAATTGGCATTTTGAGGTTCCATCAGGCTGAAATAATTGTTGCCTGGGCTGGTGTTTAGCAGTTAAAAGAGACCATGGAAATCAACCGTTTGATTCTCAATTTCATACTGTGTCATACAATCAATTCTTTTTAGTCAGACTGTCTCTAGATTTACTTCTGAGCCATAGTAAAATGAGGAAGCTTTCATTAATCTTTCAGATGCTTCATATTAATGACAAGGCTCTTGCATGAACAATGTAACAGCAATTAAAAAGCCCATTAATCTGCATTACAGCTATTAAAGATGCATGTCATTAAAGGGTATGGAGTTTGATTCATTTTAGCACCCCCCAAAAAATGGAGCAATTATGGTCTGGCAATGCACTTTGTCATCAAATTAGGTTGGGGTTTTCCAGCAAATGGCTTTGCAGCATTTAGCTCCTTTCCTATTTTATTATTCATGACTGAAATGTGGAAGTCAAGACCTTTGAAATTACTTTACCTTCTTGTGGAGTGGAGATGTTCAAGGCATGTGAGCTCTCCGTACAGCCTGCCAAAGTGCAAGCCATTAGGGTTACAGCATAGTTTGCAAAGGGACGCAAACCTGTCAGCAGACCTGCAACAGAAAGGATCCATGCTGAGTACACAATACGCAAATATAGCGTGCAGATATATCTTAAGAGAATTTAACCCAACAGTGAGTCTAATTCCACATTGTCTGTTTATAACCGAAGAAATGCATTGAGCCTCAGCTAAGAAATTTTGCTATCCTCTTGAAGTTTCAGAGGGGTTTTTATCTAAGCAGGATGCTTCAATTTCACTTTCATCCTATAGAAATACATTGTTATTCAGATACAGGTTGTAATAACTGTATTCAGTGTTATGGCTCTCCAGCCTAGTAAAACCCTGTACTTTAGATTTTAAATTTAAACAGGTTTGTAGTGAGTTACTGTATTAATTTTTGATGTTGTATTTCATCATTTTGTATTCATTCTCCTTATAAGTGCATGACGATACTACTACTATTATTATTTACTGTTTGAAAACTATGAAGAAATGAGTCTGAGCATACAAGATAAAACAAGATTAGGCCCAGCATTTTATCCTTAACGTCCCTTTATAGATAGTCCTCGACTTACAACCACAATTGAGCCCAGAATTTATGTTGCTAAGTGAGAAATTTGTTAAGTGAGTTTTGCCCCATTTACAACTTTTCTTCCCGTATTTGTTAAGTGAATCAATGTAGTTGCTTAATTAGTAACGTGGTTGTTAAGTGAATCTGCCTTCCCCCATGGACTTTGCTCATCAGAAGATCGCAAAAGGTGATCACATCAACCAGGACACTGTGACCATTATAAATATGAACCAGTTGTCAAGCATCTGAATGAAAATCACATGACCATGGGGATGCTGCAATGATTATAAGTGTGAAAAATGGTCATAAGTCATTTTTTTCATCCCCTTGTAACTTTGCATGGTCATTCAATCAACTGTTGTAAGTCAAGGACCACTACTTGTATTAATTAGCCCATGTACTATAAGTAGAAATGGTGCCTTCCTATCTGTATTTTGTAGTTCTTTAAAACACCTAGCATCTTGTCACTTGATAAGGCATTAATTGTATGATTGCAATTAACATGCACATTTTTCTAAATAACAGCCACAGGAAAATCTGAACAAGCTTTTCTTACAAGAAGCACAAAGCTTCATTAACGTTTTTTTTTCCAAAGCATTTTTGCTCTGCTCTTTGCTAAACCATCCCGCAAATGTGCAAATATCAGAAGCAAGGTAATCTCTGCCTTTAGGTTTGCGATGCAAAGTTGAAAATAAAGGAAATTCCTAAATTCTCAGTTCTTAAAATTATAGGGCTCATTATAAACAGGTAAGATTAAATTATTCAGGTAGCCTGATGGCACAGGTACTTTGCAAAAAACCCACAACAAGCGTTCTGAGCTGATTCTGACTACAAACATTTTAAAACCTGATTTCAGGCTGAAAAATATGTACGGTGGCTCCCTGTTGTGGCCTACAGGTAGTCCCTAACTTACAACTAGTCACTTGGTGATTATTTGAAATTATGACGGACGAACTGAAAAAGTACTTATGACCCAGTTTTGAAATTCCGGTGGCTGTGCACCCCCACCCCCACCCCCGTCAGCCTGCACTGCAACTCACCCACATCCATGGCTGTTTGCAGCAATCCTGCAGTCATATGGCACAATTTCCAACTTATTTTGTTTTTTAGCGAAAATACCATGGTGACCAATGGATTCTCTTAATGGTCATGGTGATTCAATACTTAGTAACTCTGTTGGCACAGTGATTAGATTGCAGTATTGCAGGCTGACTCTGCCAGCTGCCAGCAGTTTGATCCTGTCTGGCTCAAGGTTGACTCAGTATTCTATCTTTGTGAGGTTGGTAAAACGAGAACCCTATTGTTGGGGGCAATATGCTGATGTTGTAAACCATCCAGACAGGGCTGTAAAATTCCACGGAGTGATATATAAATGCTCTTGCTATTGTTTAATAACCACTGAAAAAAGGTCATAAAATTGGGCAGGTCACGTGGGTAACTCACTTTATGACTATCATGGTCTTACCATAATGGAGCTATTATTGTTGTAAGCTGAGGACTACCTGTAATTTATTTTGTCAAATAAAGCATTATACCTGAAGATTTCATTTATATATTCCAATACATTTTTCTAACCAATTTTACCAAATGCGTGAATACTTTTTGTTCTATGTGCAATTTTTGAATCAAGAAATATTTCACATGTATTTGGGGGGCCAACTTGTGATGCAAATCGTACTATCTCACTTGAAAAAACAACAATACATTCTCCAATAATTCTGGGGGTATTTCCTGATTTGTATTTAAATATAGTCAGAAATGTCCAGAGAAACAAGGAACTAAGGCTGCTACACTACTGTCATTCATCCTTATATCAGGCTGGAATGAATTTAAATAACCAATAAGTACAAAAAAATGTTAGCTAAGAGAAGCTACCAGAAATTGTTGCACAAAGTGAGTAATTACAGATTGGAAGGCAGTTGTTCAAATACATAAGTCAAAGTAGTAGATTTATGTGGCATAGGACTGCACTGTTTATTTAAGATGACCAATGAATACACTTTTCATCAAGGGATATTCACTACTTTCAACTTCCAAATATTCCCTTCTGCAATTCTTATGGTCAATATAAAAGCGGATAAGATTCAGACTTCCAAATAATGTGTTCATATTCTCAGATTACACAAACTGAAAAGGAATTCCTTACAATCTAATTAAATGGCCATACAGTACTTATAAATGAATGCTATTGTAAGAGGCTGTATTGTATCACAGAATGCAAAAACCGTTGGGTCACTGTGATTTTTTTAATGGTTTTATAGCTTGTTTATTTGCATTCTGGGGGAAAAGTTAACATGGATCTCAGATTTTCAGCTGAACAGAATTGAACAGATTTGATGGTAGCAAAATATGAATTGCTTTCACCATTATCAGCTATGAAAATGTAAAATGGGATTTTGCAATTGTTTTACTATCACCTGATCTCTAAACATCACAATTTCAAACCTATCAATTATTTAAAATAACAAGTCACTGATACAATTTATCTACATCCCAAATCATTATTTTGCTCCAGATGAAACTAGGTTTATAACAAAACCAGCAGATATGTCTGCTTCCAAGGAATGCGATATCATCCTAGATAGAGGATCTACAACAACAACAAAAATTACACCAGTATTTCAGTGGTTAAAAATTGGAGATTCTCTCATACAGACACCCCCCCCCCTGCTCTTTTCTGCAACCTTCAAAAGCTCCTTCTATAAAAATTCACCTAATTAATTATTGTGGTTTCCTAATTCCTAATTTTATGAAACAAAAGAAACAAACATGTTTTTTAAGTCTCAATTTTTTTAAAAAAATGTAGAATTCTTCTTCCCCTCAAAACAAATAGGGAGAACAGAAAATTGTGTTTTGTGGCTTCACCCTTGCTTGTGATATAGAGTAAACCTGCAAACCTGGCATCACATGCTCCCACACAAGTGAGAGGGTTTAATAGCCCTCAGCTATAAAAGGTTGCCTGAGTGTACAATGGATATTCTGGCCTTACAAAACTTACACATACTGAAGGATTTATTCAGAGCTGATAGGAACCTATACGCAACAATTAAATCAATAAGAAGAAATTAAGAATTAAAGAAATTAAAATGTGAGTTTCATTTTATATTCTATTAGTTTAATTTGTTTCCAGAAAATCAACTTATTTTAGAAGCTACCACCGAACAATATAGTAATCTTTCCATCCATCCCTCCCTCCCTCCCTCCCTTTCATTTCTTTACTTAGATAAAGTAAAGCCTCAAGGTTTGTCTTTCTAAATAGATATTAAATATTACTATTGATAATAATTGAATACAATACAATTGAATAATTGCAATAATAATTGAATACTGCCTATTTCAATAAATGGAAAACTTGTTTTGCATATGAAATGGACATCATTGCTGGGTGTGAATTCAGTTTGCTGCACACTCTTCATGTTACATCCACATTTAACAAATGACATTATTTAGTTTCATGGGATCATTGTGTCAAAATGTCTATGTTATATTTTTAATTTACTTCCAAAGGTTTCTGTCATTTTGGAGAAAAAGAGGTACCTTAAACTGATTTACTAGCCATAATCTACCATGTGGATTTTTTTTTAAAGACTGCAACTTTTGGTATCATTTAATTAAAAAGAGAGTGAAATAACTATTCAGCCTCTTGGTTTGTTGCATGCTCAGTAACTAGTGGGGGGCGGAATCAAGTATATGTAATTGTACCTTTAAATAAAGAGAAAAGAAAATTAGACAGCAGGAAAAAAAAACCTTTAGGCCCAATTTTTTATGTTTATTCCTAGGTGAGAATTAGCATTTGATAAATTATGTAAATTATAATATTGACAGATAATTGCTTCGGAAGTCACACTTTTTAAAAAAATATCACAGATATTTTTATATGCTACTTTAATCCAAAGGCCCAAAGAATCCTTCCACTTTTGATAGTCTTAAAATTTATTCTAATATAATACAAATATTGCATTGCTATTACTATTAGTCTTCTCATCGTTCCTATCACCCATCTCCTCCCACTTATGACTGCATGACTGTAATTTTGTTGCTTGTATCCTTACGATTTATATTGGTATTGTTTCCTGATTGTTTATTTGTACCCTATGACTATCATTAAGTGTTGTACCTTATGATTCTTGATGTATGTATCTTGTCTTTTATGTACATTGAGACCATATGCACCAAAGACATATTCCTTGTGTGTCCAATCACACTTGGCCAATAGTGAATTCTATTCTATTCTATTCTATTCTATTCTATTCTATTCTATTCTATTCTATTCTATACAGAATATAACTAAGGGTAACTCCATGCACATTGCCAGTGAGCTCCAACATGTGGGCTTTCCTGGGTAGGCTTAGCCAACATAGAATAGGCAAACGTATTCAGGGATACATCTCAGTGTTCACTCAGCTCCTATAACTGATGGACAATTATGCTTTATAGTAAATTTTATAGTGAGTTGGTTTTCTCAAAGATGTTATAACATCACTCTTAGAATATTTTCATAACAATTCATAATTAAGTTTGCTCCATTATAAATTAGCACATGTGTGATACCTCAATGATGATGGTAGCGGGGGCTGCCTTTATGTGAAGGATAGGCAGGCGCTGAGTATAAATTTCAGTGACTGACTGGAGTGCTAAGCAAATGAGGAAGTAATGAGAGCAGAACAGCCAGTTCTTTAATTGAATTAAAAGCTGGGGGTGACATGAATGCAGACACCTGTCCAATTACAGACAGGCCAAGGTGTTTACCATTGCTGTACAAGTGATTTGAAGATGACAGAAATCTTTCCGCCCACAGATTAACATAATGAAGGAGAACCGATTACAGCAGAAGCTAGCCAAACAGCTTGGTTGGCAGCTGAGAGAGGGGGGAAAAGTAGCTACTAAACTATAGAGAAGAAAAATGGCTTTTTTTTTTGTACAGCCCATAATTTTTAAGTGTAAGTCCGGGGATCTACAGTATGTTTGGCTGATTGCCCTTGTCATTGGAGGAGCCACAGAAGGGAAGCAACAGAATTTTGCCACTCAGACAAAAGACAAAAGAGATCCTGCAAAACTTTCCACACAGTCTATCCAGTGGTGGGATTCAGCCAGTTCGCACCACTTCGGGAGAACCGGTTGTTAAATTTCTGAGCAGTTTGATGAACTGGTTGTTAGAAGAAATCATTAGGGCAGAGAACCGGTTATTAAATTATTTGAATCCTACCACTGAGTCCATCTCATAATCTTCTGTAACCATCCTGATTTCTTTTTACACAACCAGAGAGGTGTGCTTCTTTGATCATTTTCTGGTCATTTAGGAGTGTTTATGGACATTCTCAGTCATCCAAGTTGTCCCAAAGGTGTTTTTTCCAGAGGCAACAGGACTTTCTTGTTTCGTCAACAGATAAAGAAGAGAACAATAAGCAAAGTAATGTTTCATTCCATGCATTGCAGGGAATATCTGAAAAGCTTAGGAGGATCTTCAGTGCACATTTTAAACTCATGAATACACTAAGGCAGAAACTTGCCCAAGGATAAAACACCCACACATAAACTGAGCAATGTGGTATATGCAGTATTTGTATTGGTATTTATTTGTCTTGTATGCCGCCCACTCCCGAAGGACTCCGGGCGGCTCACAATAGACAAGGGAAGGGGAAAACTGGACAAAGACAACACTTTAAAAACAAACCGCAACATTCACAATTTCCATGGGGCTGGATGTTTCACAAGCCCCCCGGCCTGCTGGAGCAGCCAGGACTTGGTGGCTTTGCGGAAGGCCGGGAGGGTAGCAAGGCTCCAGATCTCAACGGGGAGATCATTCCAGAGGGCTGGAGCTGCAACAGAGAAGGCTCTCCCCCGGGGGGTCGCCAGCCGACATTGGCTGGCGGATGGAATCCGGAGGAGACCTAACCTGTGAGATCTAATTGGTCTATGGGAGGTAATCAGCAGGAGGCGGTCTCTCAGGTACCCAGGTCCGATGCCATGTAGGGCTTTATAGGTAGCGACCAGCACCTTGAAGCGGATTCGGAGACTAATGGGTAGCCAGTGCAGCTCGCGGAGGATAGGTGTGACGTGGGTGTACCTGGGTGCACCCACAATCGCTCGCGTGGCTGTGTTCTGGACTAACTGAAGTCTTCAAACACTCTTCAAGGGCAGCCCCATGTTAGAGCGCATTACAATAATCCAGTCTTGAGGTCACAAGGGCGTGAGTGACTGTCTGAAGGGCCTCCCGATCCAGGTAGGGTCGCAATTGGTGCACCAGGCGAACCTGGGCAAAGGTCCCCCTGGTCACAGCCGACAAATGGTGTTCTAAAGTCAGCTGGGGATCCAGGAGGACTCCCAAATTGCGAACCCTCTCTGAGGGCGTATAATTTCACCCCCAGCCTGAGAGATGGAATAATTGGCCAATCTTTGGGAGGGAACATCAGAAGCCACTCGGTCTTGTCTGGATTGAGTGCCAACTTGTTTGCTCCCATCCAGACCCTAACAGCCTCCAGGCACTGGCACATCACTTCTACTGCTTCGCTGAGTTGGCACGGGGCAGACAGATACAACTGAGTGTCGTCTGCGTATTGGTGGTACTTAATCCCGGTACTTAATACCGAGTTCCTCAGTAAACCAAGGAGCACAATCCGGTTTAGAGCCCCCGCCGCCGCTGTATTCCAGGCAGCGACTAAGTACTCCACCGGATTGTGGACAATAGTGTCAGGTATTTCTCCAAGCGCCGTCTGAAATCTCATAGGGTCCATCAGGCGCCTGGGTCGGAACCACCTAATTGGTTCCCCCTCCCTACAGTGGGGGATTGGTTTCCGAAAGTCAAGCCTCAGTAGGAAGTGATCAGACCATGACAAGGGCACTGTATAATACAGTGAAACATGTATTGTGGAAACAAAACAATCACTTCATAAACACATGGAACAAC
Source organism: Thamnophis elegans (assembly GCF_009769535.1). Taxonomy (NCBI): domain Eukaryota; kingdom Metazoa; phylum Chordata; class Lepidosauria; order Squamata; family Natricidae; genus Thamnophis; species Thamnophis elegans. The sequence goes on along the minus strand of NC_045544.1, from coordinate 89,831,980 downwards.
ATAGCAGAACAAACCCACCAGGACTAGATTCAGCAGTCAATCGATATTTAAAATACAAATGCCACACTTTTAAAGATAGCAAAGTCCACATTTGGACAGAGAGGATCTCTGGTTTGAAAAAAGAGTCAAAGAGTTAATCTATGTCAAAACTGAAGAGCCTTCTCTCAATAGAGGGGGAGAGATGCAACACCATCTACATCCTGTCTACAACACAGTCCTTTCAGCAGTTCTAAGAAGACTCTACACTCATTTGCATTACTCAGGTAATACTGAGGACACAGATAAGCCTCCAAGTGGCCCCCACAACTCACCAGCTGCAAGGAATATAAATCCTTCCAATCCCCACCATCCAGAGTTAAAGAAGCTTCTTGGATCAGAAACAAAACATCTTCAAAGTAAAACAAGAAAGTCCAGTTGCCTCTTGAAAAAGCATCTTTGGGATCCCTTAGAAATATTAAGAATAGTTTAAAAGAAAAGGAGCCAATGGTAAGAGTACCAAACAATTGTTAAAAAGGAAATCCAAACAAAATGATTGTTTTGAAATGCAATGATTGTGACACTACATAGTTGTAAAATCAAAATAAATTAAAGCACATGACAATATTAATATTACCTGTGAGTTAAACAGAACAAAGAGAAAATGAACAATAACTTGTAATATCCCTATTTAATTCTGTAAAATTATGGGGGGAGGGAAACTAAACACACATACTGGACCAGGCTAGGGACTATAAGAGGGGTACAGTCATTCACTTATTTCAACAAGTTGAAAAACATTGGTTATTCAAAGAAAAATCATTCAGTTAAATAATAATTGATCTGATTCAAAATGATCAAATGAATTGTTTGCCCAGAGCTCAGTAACAGTTCAGCCAACAAAAATCAGAGTTGGGGCTTCAAGTAGAGAACAAGGAAGATGACCTTGTCAGAGATATATACAAGGTTTGTTGCCTAGGCAAAAAAAGGATGAAGTATTTTTTTTAAGTCCAGAACATTGAGATGACACTTGGAAGCAGCCCAGACAGATGCTCCCTAATTCACTGAAACGTAAGAAGGAGAAAGAGGCAGAACAATCAGACTTGCAAGATTCTGTTATTATAGTTGATCTCAATAAACTCAACCCAGAGTTCTCACTAGAGGCACAAATGACCAGGCTCAAACTATCCTACTTCAGACACATTATGTAAAGACTGAGCTCTCTAGAGAAGGCCATGATGCTTGGAGATTTGGCAGGAAAGACAAGTGGGCACCCAAGCGAGATAGATGGACTCAGGTACAGTGACATTTGATGCATCATTAGAAGACCTGAAATACCAGGTTAGAGAGATTCTCGTGGAGAAAATCTATCTACTGTATGGAATTAAGATTCAACATTGACTTGGTGGCACATAATCAATCAATCAATCAATCAATCAATCAATCAGACAAGCTAGTTTTAGTCATTCTTAAGAGGCAATTTCAGGAATCACCATCCTTGCTTGTCAGTAAGGAAAATTGACAGGGAGGGTCTGCCAGATATCCCTTATGTATCTGCAGGAGCAACAGGTATAGTTGGGCTTGAAGAAGATATTCACCATCACTCCCACAATATTTATGAAAACCAACTTCTAGTGACATGAGAATCATCTGATGAAATCATAGAATGGAAAGCTGGAGCACAATATAGGCAACATTCTATTTCTTATCCAGTTGACAGTCTGTTCTATGTTTTTCATTCGATTTCTGCATCAATTTTCAAAAGAGACATATACAAACATTTGGATTTTTGGTGTACATTTTTACAAAAAGCACAATGTATTTGCAAACTTTGAGCCCAAAACTGCATAGCAGAATTGGAGAAATTCACTTTCTGGTGATACTTGCTTAAATTATTCTTGAGAAAGTGAATTAAAACTTTCCCATTCATTTAAAAATGAACACAAAATTAATTTCTTCCCCATGTGTTAAGAAAAAAAGACAATTGCTTCCAAAGGAATAGTATATTTAGATTATAAATGCATGTACTATACAATGGAAAATGAAAATATATAATTTGTGTGCAGAAGAAACCTTTTTTTCCCTTTCCTCTTCCTTTGGCAGATTGATATAGATAAACACAAAGAGTCTGGAGAGTTAAAGTCTTCTACCACAAACATATCAGGTACAACAAAATCAGTGCAAATTTATATAATGTTGCAAGGGCATCCCTACATTCAATAGAATTAAACACCCAAAGATCATCCATTATAAATTGAATAGCAACTTCTGATGTATTCCAAAATCATGCAAATGTCACATTTATATAGTTGATTATTCTACTTGCTAAATGCAGTTACAGTAGCTGAAATATATTGTTGCTTCTCTTTCCTTACCCTACCATACAGGGGTAAGTGAATCACACTTTGTCAGTGTTAAGCGTTAATGCAAAATGCATTAGCGCTTAGTGGTGAGATCTCCAGATCAGCTGGTGCCAAAGAGCTTAATAGAGATGCCAACACTCCTGCATTACATGGGATCCTAACACTTTGAAAACATCAATAATGCTTACTTTATGCTTATTGAATGCACTTTCAAAGTGCTCCTTTCCATCACTAGAAGATTAGAGGCAAGTTCTATGATGCCACTCTTGACCCTGCTCTGACACTGTATCTTCTGCTGCATTTACATTAGATTATCTGGTAGCTCAAAAGCTATGGCGAGAGAAATTCAATTTTCCTTTTATGCTAAAGCTGATTTTATGTTTGTCTGATTCTGACAAAAAAATTAAGACTATTTATGATAGAATCAGTAAAAATCAAAATGTTAGATGTTTAAGATGTGTCAATTGAAACTTCAAAGATAATGGATTTATGTGTATTGTGTGTGTATGCGTGCATGTGGGTGTACTTTCAAGCCAGTTTTTACTTCTGGAAAATGCTTAGATAAGTCCCTGCAGGTTTTTTTGCAAGCTTTTGAAAGTAATTTGTCATTGCCTTCTTCCTTAAGGCTGAGAGATTGGCCCGAATGAGTTGTCTTTGTGCTTAAGACCAAGCTAGAACTTATAGTCTCCCAGTTTCTAGACTTGTACCTTAACCACTGCGCCACCTTGTTTTCTGACAGATTGATATACATAAAGAGAAAAGAGATTTAAATTCTTCTAGAATGCTTGGGTCTTACTTAAAACATTTCTAGGGCACATAGATGAGGAAGCTACTGTTCAGACCAAGAGGAGGAAGAGGAGGGAGAAGAGGAAAAGGAGAAAAAAATGATATTGAACAGACAAAATGGATCTAAGGAAAGACTTTGGTATCTTTTTTAAAAGGTTATGAAGTGTTTCAGATTCGAAGGCAAAATGGAAATTTGGAACTTAGGCACACAGGGGATATATCTGTCTTCAGCTCCTTAAATCAAATTAATTTATCTCTCTAATTGAGCTGCAGTTGTGGATGAGAGTTGTTCCATTCCCTATAAAAATGCAGGTAACCTAGCAGTGAACAACTGAGAAAGAGAAGTTTATGAATTAAGTTGTTTATCGAAATCTACCCAAGTAAAACCCTATCTGCCCAAATACAATTCCGAGAAGGAAGTGTTTTAGTACTTCCTTGCTCAAAAACAGAGATTGGAGGATACCAAGATGGGAAGCAAAAACCAATCCCTGCATAGGACATTTGTAGCACTGGAGCCCTCACAGCAAATTCATTCTCTACAGTTTGTAATCTATGGATCCATAGAACTGTTGCTGCCCTCCTCGAGGGTGTCCTTTAACTCCATCAAATAGATCAATGTGTACTCTAGAAAGCCTGAACTGACTGATATCCTCAAACTATTATTAGAATTAGAATTCTGTAACTGATTAGGGTTGTAGAGTACATAAGGTTGTGCTTTTGTAAATATTGAAATGAAAGATTATTTCCTGACATTTTCTGAGTTTACACATTTGAGAAAATGTTATAGGACATCTCTTCTCAGTGAATGTATCACACTGTCACATTTTCTGTACTGAAGAATGTATTTTCCCCCCTGAGAATGTCACTTAAAGGTGGGTAGAAACAGGCACAATAATGTCGTAGCATATTAAATTCTTTAATTCCTAATCTTCTAATATGTTCTCAGGTAAAGAGCGGGGAACACAACATCTTTCCACACAAATCAGAAAGAGGTTACGATGTGATTGTGAGGTTTTATTTTTTAATAAAGACATTTACTTACAGTATTATTACAGTATTACAGTATTATTTTGGTATGCTTTACCCTGAGAGTTTTATAGCAAACAACAATCTAAAAGTTTCCTAAATAATATAAGCAGAAGGGTCTGAGGTATTTCAATCAAAAAATGAAGTCATTCAATGAACTGTATTTGCATAGACATTAGAAATGTTGAAACAGGGTACAACTAGTAGGATGCAAGTACCTGCATGGAGGAAGATAGATAAATGTGAGAATTTTGATTTAGGAATACCAATTGTTAGAGTGTGTATTAGATAACACAATGCTAAATATTGAGCACCAAGCAGGAAAAGCTTTTTTCCACCTGTCTGGTTGCATATCTAGTTCACTGAGGCTTGAAATCTCATTTGCAAAAGAAGCAAAGTTCAGGTTAAGAAAAGTCCAGAAAAAGTATTCAGGAAAGCTATTACACCCTTTGGCATACAGACATATGACTCTTCGGCAGATACCATATACTGTATGTGGGAGTTGCTAGAATCATTGCATACAAATGCAACCGCTGTTGTGTTTCAATCCCAATTTCATTTGTTCTCCATTCTTGTCTCAAAATGGCTGAAATTCATTTAAAGGTTGGACAAAAAGTACTTTACAAGAAGAAAGAGGGTGACAAAAAGATGCTGGCAATCTACATTTAGACCACATAATTTAGATCAGATTATGTTCCCACTCGCCAAGTAGACAGAGAGCCAATTTGATATGGTGGTTAAGATGTGGGCCTAGAAATCAGGAAACTGTAAATTCTAGACCAACCTTTGGAATAGAATGAGTGACTTTGGACCAGTCACATTCTCTCAGCCCAAACTATCTCTCAGAGTTGTTGTTGTGGGGAAAATGGGAGGAGGAAGAAATATTGGTGTTTTCCACCTTGAGTTGTATATTGAAGAATGGAGGAAATTTTTTCTTTAAAAAAAGCACCTACCTAGTTGCCTAGGAAAAGTCTAAAAGCAGAATATGAACTAAACAACCTTTGCATTAGGCTCTTAAATTACTGATATTCAGAGGTATCTAGTAGCTGGATATATACAGCTAGATTGACTAATAGTTCTGATAGCTATTTATAGGCTACTGAAAGCTTTTCCTTCTAAGGATCTGTCTAATCATTTTTTAAAGCCACCAATATTGGTGGCTGCCATTACATCTTATGATAGCAGATTCCATGAAATATGTGCTTTATGATACAGTATTTTTGAATCTCTTTTCATTTTGCCTGTACTTTGCTGACACTCTAGAAGGTACACAGCCATTAATAAACATCAGCTACCAAAAAAAAAAATCCCTGTGATTTGCTTTTTTCCAGTTTGCACATTATTTTTAAAGGCAGAAATAGTGGATTTATTTGTATCTCACACTGAAAATCTCTGTTTTGAGAAGCATCTCTAAAGTTCATTAAGTCTGACTCTGAAATATGAAACATTAAATGTACACCAGAAATTAAAGCCTTTCTTTTCTTATTATCATCTGTGAGAAGATGCTGAATAAAGACAGGAAACCCAACAAAACATGTTAGTGTTTTTGGCCTTGTAAAATAAAAAATCCAAGGGCTTTGTATGAGTATCTTTTTACTGGTAAGAATATAAAAAGAGGTAAGTATGGAAGATCTAAGTTGGAAATGAAAAATGAAAATGGCAAACCATATTTTTATTTAAAAATAACCACTATCTTTTCAGTATTAGAAAGTACAGTGCACATATATATGATTTCCAGCCTTTACCTTAACAACAATAAAATGTGTTTTTCAAGCTAAAATAATCTTTTCCATCAAGGAAACAAATGTTTCTAATACAAGTAATCCTACCCGTATGGTTTTCTGATTTATTGGCACAACCTGAGTTAACAACCAACAGAATTTCAGTTCCTCTGAGATTTTCCCTGTCCACCACATTAACTCACACGTTAGTAGGCGGTCACCTATCTAACACATTTCCAAGCACCTGCAGGCCTGACCAGCTGTGCAAATTGCTTTGCAATCAACCTGCTAAGGCAAGCAAAAGAAGAAACCTCAGACTGCTAGCCATACCCAAGTTTTTTGGGAATCGAAATATAACAAATGTAACAAAAAGGCAACAGTAAAAAATATTGGGTTTCTGTCTGGATGGACTCTTGTGACGAGCCTAATGACAGAGAGTGGAAGTGTGACCTTCCTCCCATACTTGGGCATACCAGGGGTTGTGACTTTAAGTATATATATATATATATATATATATATATATATATATATATATATATATATATATATATATATATATATATATAGATAGAGAGAGAGAGAGAGAGAGAGAGAGAGAGAGAGAGAGAGAGAGAGAGAGAGAGAGAGAGACAGACAGACAGACAGACAGACATACAGACAATCACATTGTGTGTGAGAGAGAGGGGGGCACTGTGTATTCAGCATAGAAAGCTAACCTTAGTAAATATGCAATATTCTGATTTGTTAATTTATAAATATTTTAAAATGGGCTGCAAGAAGGTTTAAAACAGTTTTTTTTTCTAAAGGAGAGAAGTGTAACCACATTCAGGATTAAAATGAAACACCCCTCAGTGAAAGCCCTGCTTTAAGGAATTGAGGATCTATCACCCTGTCTATATCAGACCAAGAAAGTCTAATAGTGTTTTTCTTTCCCTTCTGTGACATTACAGAGGTTTCTTAATTGTTTTCCTCCAACTTGTTTTGGAGTTGAACTTCTCGCTTCATCATTCTGGGAAAGAATCTGGCTTATCTTCATCAAGGTCATCTTTATTCTTTAGAGAAATACCCAGTTTCTTATTGAAGCAGATGCTTCAGCATGGACCTATCCATGTATTATCTCCTTGGTGATCTTCCATGGTAGCCCCTCACCCACCAGGGGAGATGTGGATTTAATAAACAGATGCTCAGCTTTGAATACTGAAGATTCTGTCTACTTCCTCCAAAGTTAGTTTCAAAATTTTCCCAGTAACCACATAGGTTGTTTCTGTAACCTCACTAGAATTTACATAGGCATTGTCCAACTCTCAGTAAATCTGCAGATGATCCTGTGATCCATCCCTCTTTTTCAGGATACTAGTCCTGTTGGAAGGATCTGTTGGCTGGCAACATAAGAAAACTATATCACAATGTAATCCCTAAGATATGCTTGCCTGTGATCAGATTCAATCTTTACCTTCCTTCAATGGTATGTAGATGTCTCTTTTGGTGTTTCACTTTCCAAAGTTCCTTCAAAAGCCAATAGTCTGGGACTGATGCACTTTGAGGCCTAAGGGCAAAAGTCCCTTGTGACATGTTGATTCTAGGCAATGACCAAAATATCAGTCAAACTCAGGGGTGAAATGCTACCCGTTCGGACAGGTTTGCCCGAACTGGTAGTAAAAAAAACTTACTGGTTCACCTGAACCGGTAGTAAAAAAAAATTCTACTGATTTGGGCAAACTGGTATTTCTAATGATCAGCTGTGACACATGATTTATATTAGCTAGAAAACAGGATTTCCTGCTTTCTAGCTAATCTAAGTTGTGTGGCACAGCGGATTCCCCACTTCACTGTTCTACTTACCTTTGCAGGTGCACCCACCTACACAGACTTCATCACATCTGTTTTTGATCCTCTGCGTATGTGCGGAAGGTCCTGCAAATGCATGGAAGGTCCTGCACATGTACGGAATTGGTGTACATGCGCTCACATTTGTGAACCAGCAATGAAGGTAAGTAGATTTCATCCCTGGTCAAACTACCCTTCAGATACTCAAGAGAAACACAGGTTCCTCTGGATGACATTAGTCATCTGGCGTAGACCAATATAAAAGGTCCTACTTTCCTGCAGAAGAAGGCAGCACCAATAAACTGTAAGGGAACTAGAGAGTGATCTGATCATGGCAAGGGAGTTTTGGAAATGTTGCCTATACCCAGATCATATTATAGGCATTCTGAGATAAAAACTAGATACAGTCTGTAACCCACAATATGGTAGGGGTCTCAATTACTTGGGGACTCCATTACCAATGCTTTGATGGAAACCACCAACTCAAAGACAAATATCACTGTGGAGCAAAAAAGCTGCTATAACAGCAACAAATTAAACAGCACTGATACAGGGATTATCTCAGTATCCCATTGTCTCTATTGGACAATATTGGAAGGTTGCCAGAAAGTTTCTTCATTTGTTCTACAGACAGCAAAGTAGTTTTCACAGTACATGGTATGTTGCCTAATTGTCTCTCACAAAGCTTGCAATTGTAAATAAATTTTAAAAATCCAAGGTAGAAGAAAAGGGTTCCTGTTATTGGTTCTTTGTCATAAAATGCATAGCAAAGGCATCACATGGATTCTTACTTGTAGAAAAGCATGCAATAAAGTGTGAAAAATGCATCACATCTTCTCTGATCTAGAAGAATTATTTGTAAGGAATGAGAAAACATTTTATTAGCTATGGAAGAATGTTATATGTTATGTGATCGATGGATGGATAAATGATAGAGATAGATAGATAGATAGATAGATAGATAGATAGATAGATAGATAGACAGACAGACAGACAGACAGACAGACAGACAGACAGACAGACAGACAGACGATGATAGATAGATAGATAGATAGATAGATAGATAGATAGATAGATAGATAGATGATAGATAGATAGATATGGATGGGATGGGATGGGCGGGTGGGCAGGCAGGCAAGGGGGCAGGGGCAGTATTTGTGTAGGTGTGAGTACATGTTCTATGAAATTACAATGTTTAATTTTTCTGGCTTTGTACAAAAAGACCAATTCTGGTCTGTTCATCAAATAAAGGTTAAATAAGGTGTGTGTGTGTCTGTGTGTGTGTGTGTGTGTGTTTTCTCATTTTTTTCTCTTCCTTGTTCCCTTGCATAGGATATCTGTCATGGCATCCTCTGTTGTGAGAATGAATGAGAGTTGCTATGTGGAAGACACAAGATCTGAAGCCCTGGTACCTATTATATTTCTTAAAACATGAGGGTGGCAATAGGAAAAGATTTACACTTAATCTTGTGTCCATGATTTCCTATCATTGAAGCTTCTCTTCATAAACAGGAGCTCACGCTCAGCTTGCATATGTCAACCGATAGGAGAATTTTATTAAATACTGATTTGGTATTTAAGCCACTAAGATAATGGCCAATAAATCACTATGTAGATGACAGACAGACAGACAGACAGGCAGGCAGGCAGGCTGACAGACAGACAGACAGACAGACAGATTTTGCTTCCCAAGTAACCCCCATCTTTCTTTCTTTTCTTCCTTCCTTTCTTCCTATCGAATCTGGTTTGAAACTTACGGGAACTTCAACGACATTTTGCAGAGCAGCTGTCCAGTTTTTCTTTATAATCTAGCCAATGTTTAGAAAATAAGGTATGTTTCTTTAATGTCACTTAATTTCAAACCTATTTGTCTGATTTCCAAAAATGATGACTGATACAATTTAAACCAAGAATACAATCAATGAAGAAGAGTGAGCAATAAATAGAAAATGCTGATGTTTGTTCAGAATTATCTTGGAGATATCAGAACTGTCATTCTCCAAATATTTGTGCTGACAAAAGTCTGTTCTTGTGAATTTAAGCAAACAGTAAGTAAAACTGGTATAATCAGGTAGCTGAAGTGAAAAGTCCTTGGAAAACATTCAGTTGGCCACAATGCTTTCAAAGCTTCAAACTTTTTAACTTGAGTTTTGCCATCTCTCTAAATCAATAAGAAATTGCCTCATGTACTTTAAATCTCCCACTTGTCAAAAATATGCTCCTTGGAATTTAAAGCTGTACACTATCTCACTACATTTACTCAAAGGAAAGTTAACATACTAATTTCTAATACCATCCTTTATATAAGCCATATTTATTTTTAAGAGCTGTCTAAGAAATTGCGGAGTAAAAAATATTGATAAGCTTGCAGAAGATTAAATAGATTCATTGGATTCTATTTTTGGTCTGAAAAGGACATTCAAGGTGACTTATAAATTTGAAATTCAGTCTGCAAAACAAACGAATAAAGCCTACATTATTTCAAGAAGCCTCAGTCACGCCAAAGAAAGTTCCTTCTTCAGTTCCAAAGGGCTGGATATTAGACCGCTGATCTAGCATTTTATTCTTCATGAATACTAGACTGATACCATGCTCCCGAAATAGGAAGTGTAGCAATGAATGGTCCATTTCTCTGTCTCTCTCTCTCTCTCTCTCTCCTATATATATAGGTTTAAAGTTAGTAGAGTCACTGGCAATGATAATCAATAGCTACTGAATGTATGAAACTTTCAGTTTTGCTGAAAGTTATCAGAAATAGCATGTTGGATCAAATAAAGTCTTGGTTAGATACCACAGGACCGAGAATGAGTCTTGTGATGAAACACTGCACTTATAATTTGCTATTCCCTGATTTGCTTAACTAAGAGCCAAGGTGGCGCAGTGGTTAAATGCAGCACTGCAGGCTACTGCTAGATCAGCAGTTCAGCGGTTC